>NW_017674475.1:59745-91106 GCF_001879085.1 Nicotiana attenuata
ATTCGGGGGGGGGTGTAATAGGATCGGGCATATTCGGGGAGAAAACTAATAATTCGAACCAAGTTTAGGGATTATTTAAGGTATTTTGCCATAAATTATCTTGCATAAATCCCAATCAAAAAAACTAAATTGTATCCAGAAACCAAAAGACAACTGTCCCGTGTATTATATTAAAACCTTAGACAAACTTTTAATTTTACTAGTTTTAGGGTACGCGCTTTGTGCGTGTATCCCATATCAATGAATATATAATTTTTTAAAAATCGCATAAATAATATGTTTGGTTATAAAACAAAAAAAAGTAATTTCTTGAATGATGAATGTTGATCATTTAGGTAAACACAGAGAAAGAAAAAGATCTTTCTTTATAAAAATCGCTCTAAATGCTTTATTTCTTATTTTTAAAGACTCTCTTTGAAAATATCTTATGAAAGTTGTTATTATTTATGCGTAATATTAATAACAAGCAAGTAATGCATAAATATTTTATTAAGATTCTTTAAAGATTTGTCAAATAAAACTATTGAAAATTATTATTTTTATACTCTTTAGAGATTTGGAATGAAGAGGTTATCCCTATAGCTCAAGAAAAATCATAACTACAATGTTAAAATCTAAAACGACTCAATACTAAGTTAATATATATACAAACAGATAACTTACAGATATTAAAAAAATACCAGAGTTGTTCATTTGTTGGATAAAAAATAATAATTAATAAGTTCATTTATTAATACAAAAATATTATCTTCTGTTGTCTTATCCTTATTATTTCAAGTTGGCATTTTACCAATTTGACTTTAAGTTTATATGTAATTAAATTTCTCTATTGTCTATTTCTTTTTTTTAGCGTCAATCTTCTCCTTTATGTTAGCTAAGGGGTCTTTTAATTAAAATTGCAGCGGGATTATAATGCAAAAGTTAATAATACGAAAATCAAGTAATAACAAAAATATTTATTAGATGTACTTTCGGTTAATAAATATTTGATTTATTGAATGAACAATAGAATGTATGAGTATAATACACAAAATGTTGATTGATTTTTCATATATTAAAATTGGAAGAATTTTATTTTTTAACTTTAACCTTAGTCTTCTTAAAAGATTTTGGAATAAGCGCTTTGGAGAAGGGATATTTTGATTATTTATTATTTATCCTGGATAGCTATCCCCAAATTATATCTCACATTAAATGTAGAATTAAAAATAGCAGCTAATTAAAGATTGTGGTCTATAACTATTCTCGCAAGTTTTTATTACCAAAAAGAGAAAAATCTATCCAAACACGAAATTAAATAACCCCACATCTCTTAGTTATTTTTTATCGAAATATTGGCGTAATTTACGAAATATTATTACAAAAAATGATAAAGAAAAAAATACTTAATTATTATTCTAATATTTGAGTGTAATTTTTACAAATATTACTAAAAATCAATGACTAATAAATATTATTTGAATATGAAGGGAGTTCAAGTATATATGGAAATGTATTGTCTATTGATGTGTCTATTTTATATTTACTTTATTATTCAATGCTAAAAAAAGGTCTAAAAATTAAAAGTCAAATAATTTGTACTTTGATTTCAAAACACCATCGTTGTCGAGAACTAAAATTTTCATGGAAGACAATAAGCTTCGTTAATCGGATTGTTTATTTTGTAGGAGAATTCTTTACATGTTTTCTTTTCTTATATGTTTTCTTGTTAAAATCCTGCATATTAGAGAATTTATCATACACAGTGCCAAAATAAGGAATAATTTAATAACATAAAAATTTAGTAATTTTTAAAGTTCCTAAATATTAGGAAAGTAACTTAAATATTACAATTTTATCCAATGTGAAATCTGTTTTTAAAGGGTAGAAAAGGCGAACGACATTTCGCTAAGGGCCTTCGTGCTTTTAATATAGTACTAGCTGCTATGTACGTGCGTTGCACGTAAATATTTAGTCAGAACTTTTATGTGAAAGAACAACTAACTAAATTTAGTAATAAATAATTTACAAGATGATATGATTATTGTAAAGTAATTAACGTGATAAAAATACAACAACCATTTAAATGCTAAAAATTAATGTTATTACATTAATAGAATACCTGAATTCAAAATTATATCGCCTTAACCTACAAAGATGATTGATTTAGCTAAGTTAAATGATATTCTATTTATACTGTTTAAATATTCAGTGTCATAGTATCCTAATACTTCTTTATAGAGGACGTTTTTTGTGTATGTTTCCTTCTATAGCTTTTGCTTCTCCATCTCAAAAGTAAAACATATAGTTGTCCATCTTTAAATCACCTCCAAAAAGTATTATTTTTTTACTATTGTACTTTGATATATTTGTGTGATGACCCAAAAAGTCATCACTTGTTTTAGAAACAAATTCAGTGTTCGAGGCCTATGAAACCTCCTTTTTCTTTTTCTCAACTCGATTTGCATGTGCAGTCCGTATAATTTTTCAGAACGTTTTTATGTGAAAAAAATGGATTAAAATTTGAAATAGCCTCCATTATGTCATTTATGACTTGTGGCCAAATTTGAATTCATTCCGGATCCATTTGATACGTTTCGGCGCAAGTTTTGTAAAATTAAAAAGTTTGAAACTCATAAGTCCGAATCGAGGTGTGAAATTGACGTTTTCAACATTTCTTGGAATGATTTGAAACCTAGGTAAGTCCATATGATGTTTTAAGGACTTGTTTGATATATTTGGTTAAAGTCCCGAGGGCCTCGAGTAGATTTTGATGATCTGATGGAGTTTAACTTGGGCATTTCAGAATGTTCGATGTCGTTTTCTTCAAGAATAAGTGGTATCATATTAGCAAATGAACTCCAAATTCAGTTTTGATTGAAGCATTAGATCGTATCGAAATTTCGCAGCCATAGCAAAAAAGATCGTCCAATTCGACATCGTAATGAGAGAAGTGTATGGCCCATTTTTGGTGTCGTGGGAAAAATAATTTCCCATCGCCAGCGCCCAGGGAGCCTAAGCGGCGGGCCATCCATGCGCGGGGATATTTTGGGTACTTGAACCCAGACACAGGCAAGCGCGCCGGCCCACCTTGGCGCCGAATCGTGAAATGCGCTACCAAACGGAGAGGTTTAGGCCATTTGACAAAATAGAGTTGGGGGAGCTCGTTAATGAGAGGCGATTTTTAGAGCGCGGTTTTCACAACTTGATGAGGTACAGTGTTATTTATCATAATCTTATAGATCATATCTCCATACTCATATTCATATCATGAATCCATTGAATTTATGGAAAAAAATCAGATTTTTTACCAATCTTTCAAAAACAAAATTTAATTATTTGAAAGCCAATCCGATGGTCGGAAATTCGATAATTTTTGTTATGGTTTGAACTCGTATCGGAATGGTTATCATATTTTGTCAGGTTTATATGATTCTGAGGAGTGCCTCACGGCAATTTTTTTAGTTAAATTTCGGAGTTAAATTCGAAAAATTATAAATCATATGGGAATTAATTTTACTATTTGTATGGAGTATATTAAATTATTTGTGACTAGGATTTTGAAGCCTCATCGAACACGAATTATTCAAGGCAACGAAGGTTTATTAGAAATCTTGAATTGGTTGCAAAGCGAGGTAAGTGTTGATCAACTTTGGCTTGAAGGAATAGGATGAGTGATTATTTAATTGCTAATTGCTAAACGATCGAGCTACAGTGTATAGGAATGGTGACGAAGAATCTAACACCGGTGATCTGCATGACCGTGTTCCTTGTATGCCACTTATCCTGGATAATTGTTTATGACTTCCCTCCTTGTTAATTGATGAATTTTAGCAATGTGAAGAGTATGAGAACTAATTATGAATTTGCAAATCCTTGGAGCGCTGGGCTACGAACCGATAAAAGACTATTGAGTCAAGAAATGAAAGCAATTAGAAAGGGGTATTGATTTAATCCCTGCCGCGATGGATTTGAGTATATTGACTATTTCCCTTGCCGGGATGTGAAAGTATTGTTGTGCTCCGTTTCCGGGAGTATAGGCTTTAATTGTGTAATTCCCTGCACGGACAATGCTTATTATTTGTTATCCCCTCGCCCCGTTTTGGTTGCGAATTACTGTTTGGTTGAGAAAGAGTGGATTAATGCACGAAGGGTCATTCCGTGCCATGTTTGATTATATTGCCCACAAGGTCATTCCGTGCCATGTTTTGCAATTATATTTTGCACGCCATGTTTTGATTATATCTTGCACGAAGGGTCCATTCCGTGCCATGTATTATTGGTAATTTGCACGAAGGATCATTTCCTGCCATGATTATGAGAGTTACGTGAGGAAAGCACGGAAGGTGATGCCGTGCACTTATTTTGATTTGCTTTGGTGGAAAAATGAGAGTAAAAGCACGAAGGTTATGCCGGTTGCAACTGTTGATTGTCCCCGCTCCTCATTAAATTATTTGGTTATTGCCTTGTTTCTTATTTAAATTGTTGACTTTATCTCCGGAATTACCTCCCCATAGTATGTTCCTCCTCTTAACTGTTAAACTTCTGTATTCTTCTATACATATATATTATATATATTACCACACTGAACTCACAGATTGATTTGGTAATCCTGTCTAGCCCTCGTCACTGCTCGCCGGGGTTAGGCCAGGCACTTAACAGCACATGGGCGGTTGTACTGATGCTACACTTCTGTGCTCTTTTGGCACAGATTCACAGGTACCGGAGCAGTTTTGGACCACAGTAGTTAGGATATCCGATCGGGAGCTGACTTCAGTCCAGGGACTTACGAGGTTAGCCTAGCTGGCGTTCGCAGGACCGGAGTTCTTTCTATGATTCAGTTTGTTTCCATTGTACCGAGACCAAAACATTTATGTATTTCTCTATTCAGGACTGTCCTGCTATCACTCGTTTAGTAGTTCGTGTGACGATAGCGACTCCATGTCTTGTTGGTTCAGCGTCGAAATATTAGGCTCGATTGGTCGTTTTCGGTCTATCTATTCCTATTTTCTGAAAGATTCCGCATTTATTAAGACTCGTTATCTTTGATCTATCTGTTATGTTGTTATCCGAAAATATTAATGCTTTGGTTGCTTAGCCCAACATAAGGCGCCATCTCACGACTTCCCGCATTTTGGTGGGAAAGTCGTGTCGTGCAAACGAAGTTGGTATCAGAAGCTCCTAGGTAGCATAGGTCTCGCTACTCACGGACAAACTTGTGAGTCTGAGGCGACTCGTTACGCGGAGGACGTCATGTATTTATCCCTTAGAGGACTAACAAGTTAGGAAAAAATTCACTTTCGTTCATTAAGGTCGCGTGTCGTGCGATTCTGTTTCTCAAATACCTGATTGTCTTTCTACTCTGTTCTTTCGCAGATGGCAGAGAACACGTCTTCCTCTTCTTTACCGCGCCAGCAGCCCAGCCCCCCGACGGCCAGAGCGCCGGGGCAGAGCTCAGCCCCAAGCAGCAGTCCCAGAGGTGGACCTCATTGTTGATTATGATGAAAGGAGGCTTCCAGCCCCAGCAGCTCCCGGTAGTCCCCAGCTCAGCTCCCAGAGGGGTTTCATAGCCACCCCAGTTCTTCAGGACGCTCTGGTCAGATTGGTAGCGCTTCTGTTGGAGAGCTATTCACTCAGGAGCGGGGTTTGCTTTCCCCAGTTAGCACCGGCATTCTCAGGTGGAGGAAGGGTTCAGACTCCTGCTACACGTACTCCGGAGCAGGTAGCTCCCCAGGCTCAAGTTTCGGTGGTTCAGCCAGCTGTGGCATTCAGCCGGATATTGTGACTCAGACTGGCGGATGGGGGCGGCTATGTCTGTCGGATGCTTTGTGGAGACTTTGATAGGTTCTCCAAGCTCTTCACCACCACATTCAGCGGTAGCTTCTTCAGAGGATCCACAGATTTCTTATTCAGCTGGCCATGAGATCCTTAGGACTATGGGTATTTATGCGAGATAATGAGGGCGTCGGACTTTGCACCTTTCGCTTTGCAGATTCCGCAAGACTTGGTGGAGGGACTATTGTTTATCTTAGACCAGCAGGGTCGCCAGCATTGACATGGGTAGGATCAGTTTGCCGGAGTTATTTTTGGAGAAGTTGTCTCCCAGTTACTCAGCGATGAGGCTCTCCGCCAGGCAGTTCGAGCGCCTCCAGCAGGGCACTATGACGGTTTACGCAGTTATGGACTCGCGTTTCATTGATTTGGCACGCCATGCTATTGCTTATACTCCCCACAGCAGCACGAGAGGGGTGCACGAGTTTATTATGATGATTCAGCCGATCCGTCTCCAGCATAAGAATATGGAGCTGTAGTGAGATATTCTTTTTAGGAGCGGCCAATGCAGCCCGGCAGGTTGAAGATGCCCTTGCACGGGAGGTGGTTCCAGAGGTGTCGCGATAAGAGGCCTCGTCATTCTGGTAGGTTCAAGTGGTACCTCGTCTGGAGTAGGATTCTTTTATGGTAGAGGCCATTCACCGAGGACCCTTTCAGTCAGCACTCCAGGTTTCTCATGGTACTCCAGCGGTGCGGGGGTCTCAGCAGCATTTATCCTTACAGCAGGCCCATCAGTTATGCACCGCCACTTCAGATGTTTCCGGGGAGGGACATTCAGGTCGACAGGGCCAGTATAGTCTCAGCAGCCGAGGGGCTTGTTGTGGTTTGGTGACCCGAGTCAGATTGTCAGATTTTAGCCCTCGAGCCTCAGGTAGCTCTCAGCAGCAGGGTCCTCGCCCCATTGATTCAGGCACCAGGTGATACACAGCTTGGCCAGCTATTTAGGGGCGGGGTAGGGAATCAATAGAGGTGGAGGTAAGACCGTAGAGGTGGAGCTCGGACCGGCAGAGGTAGGGGATCAGCCCAAGTAGCAGATCGTCCAGAGGACATGGTTCAGGAGGGGGCCCAGCCTCGGTGTTATGCTTTGCCAAAGCCGGCCAGAGGCTGATCTTCAGATGCTTTATTACAGATACTATTCTGGTCTTGATAGGGATGCCTTAGTGCTATGTTGACCCTGGTGTTCAACGTATTCATATGTGTCGTCCTATTTTGCATCCCTACCTGTTATGCCTAGTGATGCTTTGGGTTATTCCTGTTTATGTATCTAACACCAGTGGGTGATCTATAGTGGTCGACCGAGTTCATCATTCCTGTGCGGTAGTGTTTGAGGTCTGAACCGTGTTGATTTATGTCTTTTAACCATGGTAGATTTTTAACGACGTATATAGGGATGGATTTGGGTTGTCCCCGTATCATGCTCATCTGGATTGTTCCGCTAAACCGTTGACCTTGGCTTTAGCCAGATGCCCTGATTGAGGTGTGGAGAGGACCCCAGGTCATTGCCACCTGCAGTGTTTATTTCATTATGTGAAGGCTCGACGCCCAATGTGAGAAGGGGTGTTTAGCTTATCTGGCGTATGTTCGCGATTCCAGCAAGGAGGTTCCTTCTATTGACTCTGTTCCTATTGTTCGGGATTCCCCGGAGGTTTTTCCCTTCAGACCTGCCGGGTATGCTGCCCCGATAGGGATTATTGATTTCTGTATACTTGATCTGGCCCCAGGCACGCAGCCCATTTCGTATTTCCGCCGTATTGCATGGCCCCGCCAGAGGTTGAAGGAGTTAAAGTACCAGTTTGCCAAGTTTTGCTAGAGAAGGCGTTTCATCAAGCGGCCCTAGTGTTTCCCTTAGAGTGCGCCAGGTGTTATTGCAAAGAAAAAGGATGGATCGATGAGGATGTGCATGATTACCGGCAATTGAACAAAGTGACGATTAAGAACAAGTATCCACTGCGAGGATTGATGATTTGTTTGACCAAGGGTTTTTTCCCAGGGTGCGAAGGTCGTTTTCAAAGATAGACTTGAGATCTGGCTAGCATCAGCTGAGGCATTAGGGCGTACTGATGTCCCTAAGACGCATCCGACTCGGTATGGACATTATGAGTTTTTGGTCATGTCGTTTGGGTTGACAATGCCCCAGCCGCCATTTATGGAGTTGACTGAAACCGAGTCTGTTTCAGACCTTACTTGGGACATGTTCCGGGTGTGATAGTCTTTATTGATGATATCTTTGGTTTACTCCGCAGCCAACGAGGAGCACGAGCAGCACTTAGGGTGGTTCTTTCAGGACTCTGAAAGGATAGTCAGTTGTATCGCTAAGTTCTCGAAGTGCGAGTTCTGGGTGAAAGTTCGGTCGCATTTTCGGGTCATGTTGTATCAGGCAGAGGGTATTTAGGTGGACGCCGAAGAAGATTGAGCAGTCAAGAACTGGCCCTCGACCATTGCATCAACTACTGAGATTCGGAGTTTCTTGCGTTTTAGTAGGCTACTAGCGCTCGGTTTGTGCGAGGGTGTTTCATCTATGCAGCCCCGATGGACCAGGCGATTTGACCCAAGAAGGGTCCCAGTTCAGATGGTCGGAGGAGTGTGAGGCGAGCTTTCAGAAGGCTCAGACAGCCTGATACGGCACCGTGTTGTCTTGACCCACAGGATCTGGGCCTTCTTCGTACAATATACCGCTCCGATTCAATATGTGATAGCGCGCTTCCCGTATTGCACTTGGCTGCAGTATGTGATGCAGGATGGCAAGGTTATAGCCCTTATCTTCGAGGCAAAGTGGAGAGATTCATGAGAAAAACTATTAGTGCATGATTTTAGAGGTTAGGCAGACTGTTGTTCCACGCCCTTGACAAGATTTCGGCGAGGACTTTATTTTATGTCATGCCCGTCGGCATGTACGTCTGTTCCACTGGACCACAAGACAGTCTTCCAGTCATATGGCCACGGCGCCACCCAGTAGTGCCGCCTCAGCCCCCCATCCTGGGCCGAATCGTACATGCCAATATAAAACGGGAGTTTTGGCCATTTTTGACAAAATAGAGTTGGGGTGCGAGCTCGGTGAGCGAGATTTTCAGAGGGGTTCTTCACAGATATTCTTTGAAAAATGACGGTAAGTGTTATTTATCATAAATCCTTTATAATCATGATTTCATTTTACTCAATTTAGATCATGAATCCATGAAATTATGGAAGAAAAATCGGATTTTTACCAAATCTTCCAAAAACGAAATTAAGATTTGAAAGCCAATCCTCGCATGTCGGAGATTCGATTAATTTTTGTATGGTCTGAACTCGTATCAATGGGTTATCATACTTGTTGTCAAGCTTTACCATATGGATCTCCGAAGCGGAGTTGGGCCCCCACGTGGCAATTTGAAGTTAAAGTTTCGGATTATATCCGAAAAAATTAGGTTAAATTCATATGGAATTAATTTTCTACTATTTGGTATTGAGTATATTAAATTAATTTGTGACTACAGATTTGAAGCCTTTCGGATAGGCACGACTTTTCAACGTGCAGAAACGGTTATGTACATCACTCCTGTCGACAATTCCGCTTCGGAAGCCGTGCCTATGAAGCTGAATACCGTCTGAAACCTGCCGGCATTTGTATGCAAGTCTCAACATGCTCAAATACGACGCATTCTCTGCACTCTGGTACATGTAGCTTAGATCTAATCTTGGCTTAAAGGCGTCAATAGGATTACAATAATGTGTTATTAATTGCTAATTGGCTAAAACATGCACAGCATCGAGTACGGTGTATAGCACCATGGCTGCACGCAGTTAATCTAACACCGCCGACTTGTCTAAGTCATGACCGTGCGGTCCTTCTGTAGCATGCACCTTATCCTGATATTGTATATGACCTCCTCCTTTGTTTCACATTTGATGATTATTAATGCAATGTGAAGAGTATAGAGAGCTGACTAATTTTATGAATTACAAGAATCCTTCTTGCGCAGCGACTGGCCTCTCGAACGATAACAAGACTATTGAGTAAGACAATGAAAGCCAATAGAAAGGGGTATGATTATCCCTTGCCGGTAGATGGTTTGAGTCATATTGACTATTCCCTTTGCCGGGATGTGAAAGTATTGTTGTTGCTCCGTTGCGGAAGTTAGGCCGTTAATGTTGTAATTCCCTTGCCGGACAAGTTCTTATTTATGTTGTTTATCCCCTCGCCCCGCTCTTAGTTTCGCGATTACTGTTTGTGTCGTGAGGAAGGACGGTGCATAATTGCACAAAGGGTCATCTCAGGTATTGCCGATTTTCCCTTACGATCACTCTACTGGATCGATACATCTCCAAACCACGGTAAAACCCAACAAGGACTCTCTCCCAATTCCATTTGCACAAGCTAAACTGCCAGGACTGAATCCTTCTACCCAAACCAAGCTAAGCAAGCTGTCACAGCTCAAGAGCTTTGCTGCACAATACCTGAAAGGGCTCATTACCTCGAACACATACGAGGAATTAATCATATCCTTACCATACCGATTCGGTCTACTATCAAGCTATTCCATCTATCTAATTTCCTTTCTGATTCATCATCAACTTGATATTCCCTCTTGCTGTAGCACCACAGTTCCTCAACCCAGGCTCACTACACGAGACCCAAGCACAAGACCACACCGTCTAAGACCCATAAGCCACTGAATACTCTCTCAATGTTCCCAGAAATACCATATTCCAGAATACTTTACTTGAAGAACTTCCTGCGAATCTGAATTCGTTACCATTACTTTCCAGATACCGATACATAGGATGCCATAATCAACATAAAAATACCACAAGTCTTGACCCTTCCAATGAAAACACAGTCTCTACCCACATACACAACCTTAAGACACCTGATTGCTACATGTAAAATCTTGAACACATTAAAACCATTCTCGAGAGTCATTCACTCTTATTCAAACTGCAAATTACCTGACTTAACGAACAGAACCACTCGTGCCTTATTAGCACTCTGACACCTCAGGATATAATCTCATTCCAACACAAACAAACATCTTCCTTCTCTATACCCTGAGCATCCTTTATCAACAATAGCTCGAGACATCCTATTATTTTCTCACCTCTACGAAGCACCATATAACCTTTTTAAAAAATTTGCTTCACTCGTGCCATCCTCGGCTCAATTTCTGCAACCAGGACTGATCCGCCAGCATACCTCGAAACAGAACCAACATAGCACATAACCGTGCAATCAGCTAGTCAACAGCAACCTCCCCAACTTGGCTCGAAGCCATATATCAGGACACACTCAATAACCCATAATACTTTTACCCTAATGATGCTACAATATCATAGTGAGATTAAACTCAACCATCTACTAGTTTGTGAAAACACAGATCATCTGGTACTGTAATCCTCTACAAATCTTGCATTTACCCCCACATCAGTTGAGTCCACCCTCTTGAGAGACCCGAATTTTCAAATTACAACACGAGACCTTCTAACATATACATAAGGATCATACCACTTAAGAGCACTCCGCAGGAGATGACCCACCTGCCTCGCCTAAATTTAACATTTCTGCATACCTTCCACCATCATATACGTTACACAGTCATTAGTCTTCCCGAGTCTGAACTCATACCGCCACATGTAATGCGCTTCACTTCCCAACTAGGAGACACGAAAATATTCTTCACACGCCCATACTCGGGCCACACATCAAATTACAATGGGAAACAAACACTTAACAGTTCATCTACTGCCCAGCAGACTTCTTCGTCACTATCAAGTCATATAGATACATCTCGTAGTACTAGCATACTCATCATATGGGTCATCCAACCGCCATTCCGGCTAATAGGGACAATACCAAACATATAAGTTTAAAACACTTGCTCACACAATCAGCACCTCAGTGCTCAAGCCATAGGCAAAGATCCGGCCTCAAGTCCTCCAGACTGGCCCAACATACTCACGAAGATCACATCTCGCCCCTTGATCGGGGAATCGCAAGCCATCGAGGCACATATAATATTGAGCGCTCATGTGCGCCTACAGACGCGTGGAAGGAATTTCAAGAATTTCTTTTCAAGCTGAATCAAGGACGCACGATAAGAATTCATGAATGTGATGTTTTCCTAAAGGTTCTGCAGCCTCTCGAGGATAAATACAGACGTCTCCGTACCGATCCGCGAGACTCTACTAAACCTGCTCATGACTCGTGAGAACTAGTAACCTAGGCTCTGATGCCAACTTGTCACGACCCAATTCCTCAAAACCCGTTCGTGATGGCGCCTCTCGTGAAGACAAGGCCAGCCAACAGAACAACAATGCCTCTTTTAACAGTTATTTAGCATGATTAAGTCTGGATCATAGATAATGAAATCATATTGCGGAATAAATGTGATAAAAACAGAGAACCCATCCCGAAATCGGGGTGTCACAAGTCACGAGCATCTAGAAGGATCTTTGATACAACTACAAAGCCTGTAATACATAGAATACAATCTGGAATCAAAAGGAAGAAATTCGGTGCCGCAACCGCTGGCGGTCACCTTGCTCGGCTACGATATCAAATCCTCAACCAGCTCAAACCCGCTACCGGGTAAACCAATACCTGCATCTGCATGCGAGGTGCAGGGAGTAAAGTGAGTACTCCAACTCAGTGAGTAATAAAGGTAAATAATAACTGAGCAGCAAGAAACTACGTAAAGCAAGCCATAATGCTATATAGAACAGTGTAACCCTTTGAGAAAACAGTGAAACCGTATAATCTTTAGAAATATCTGGGCTCAGTTTAAAAACCTCTTTCGAAAATGTCTTTTTCCAACAGTTAATCAAATGAATGCGAAACAGATAGTGCAAGACAACACATAAGTCAGCCCCTCGGGCACAGCACTCCATTAAACAATAACACCAGGGTACCAGGTAAACAGTGCAAGAAATAGCATGGAAGCCAATGAAATGCGAGTGCTGGAATGTCATGACAAATAATACAAATAGGAACAAATGCATGAGTGCAATGCAATGCATATGACGGTACAATCCGGTACCCACTGCGGCGTGCAGCCCGAGCCATCCATATATTTAACGTCGACGACGCTCACTGGGGATGTGTACAGACTCCGGAGGGGCTCCTACAGCCCAAGCGCAAATAATCAAGCCATCTCGTGGCACCAACCAGGCCCTCGGCCTCAATATCAATACAATACCGCTGCGGCGTGTAGCCCGAGCCATCCATATAACCAGAAATCACTATAACACTGCTGCGGCGCGCAGCCCGATCCATGCTCAGTCCAGAAATGTACACAAGCCACTTGGGCAATATTAAAATAATGGTTCTCAGCTCAAAACGTCGATAAAATATTGTTTAAGTTTTAAAATCTTAGAAAATGGCTGAGTTTGCAAAACAGTATTAAAACCCTAGACCGAGATCAAATAATATGCAAAGTAATGCAAAAACAGTGATATCAATCCCTGAAGGATTCACATAGTTGGCACGAAGCCCAAGCATGGTAATCAGCCCAAATTATGATGATAACAAGTAGTTTCAGTCAAATACGTAGTAATTTCATCAATCGGGACGGACCAAGTCACAATCCCCAACGGTGCTCTACCCGACGCTCACTATCCGGCGTGCAAGTCACCTCAATACAGCACTATGATGTGCACATTCGGGTTTTCAAACCCTCAGACTATCATTTACAATCATTACTCACCTCGAACCGGTGAAATCTCTAGCTCGCGACGCCTTTGCCCCTCAAATCGGCCTCCACGCGCGTCGAATCTATCCAACATCAGAGCGAATACATCACAATATGCCAAGGGAACAATACCCAATCGAAAACAATCAAAATATAGCAAAAATCTCGAAACTAGCAAAACCCGAGCCCCGGGCCCACTTCTCGAAAAATTATAAAATTCACATCAATGGATTCCTCATCTGGCCACGAGTCTATACATATCAAAATTATCCAATTCCGATACCATTTGGTCCTTCAAATCATCATTTTATATTTTGGAAGATTTACACCAATTATCTCCCCAAATTCCATCCCAAATCATGAAATAACTGATGAATTCAATGATAGATTACATGTACTTTAGCCAAATGTGTAGTNTCAAGCCCTAGTTCATCAATTTTAGGCTTAATTTCCATGAATTTCTAGACCAATTTCACAATATAATCGTGTTTTAAGTTCAAATATCTTACCTCCAATCGATTCTCCTTGAATCTCTGTTCAATTTCCTTCAAAAAGGTCTCAAAAATATCAACAATGGAGTAAATGAGCCCCAAAATCACGACTGACGTGTTTTAAAACATTCTGCCCAGGTATTTACTCTTCGTGATCACGGAAAATGCTTCGCGATCGCGGAGAACAATTTTTCCAGTCCAAAATTTACTCTTCGCGATCACGGTCGATGCCTCGCGATCGCGATGAACAGTTCCCAGCTCTTCCGGACAGCCTCCAGTATAACGGTCATAACGTTTTGCACACAACTCCAAATTACAAATGGTTTGATGTTCTGAAAACTAGACACATAGGGCTATAATTTAATATGTTGCTCATTGCCTGGCTCCTTACACATTGCGAGATATAAGCTTTCACAGTCATCCCTGTGTATTAGAGACCTTCCCGGGAAGCCTATAGTATAACCACCATAACTTTTTGTACACAACTTCAAATTCCAATTAATTTACATTTCTGAAAACTAGACACAAAGGGCTACAATTTTTGTTTTTAGATCATCTCAAAATTTCTTATAGATTGTGAGATATAAGCTTCCGAAGTGGGAGCAACGCAACAAAATATTTCTTCTCCGCGATCGCGTAAGGCTTTCCGCGATCGCGATTCATTGGCACGTTTCTCACATTTTACTCAACGCGATCGCGACCTATTCCTCGCGATCGCATAGAACATTGCTGTAGCCAAAAACCAGCAGTTAAAAATGGCCTAAAAATGGTCCGAAACCACCCCGAAACTCACCCGAGGCCCCTCAGGACCTCAACCAAACATGCCAACCAATCCTAAAACATCATTCAAACTTGTTCCAATCTTCGGAATGCTCAAAACAACATAAAAACACAAATTTTTCGTCGGATTCAACCTTAAAATTTTCAAAAACTCTAAAAACACATTTCCGATCAAAAAGTCTACCAAACCTCGTCCGAATGATCTGAAACTTTGCACGCACATCCCAAATGACATAACGGAGCTACTGCAACTCTCGGAATTCCATTCCGACCCCTATATCAAAATCTCGCCTATCAACCGGAATTCGCCAAAATACTAACTTCGCCAATTCAAGCCTAATTCTACACCGGACCTCCAAAATCACTTCCGATCACACTCCTAAGTCACAAATCATCTCCCAGAGCTAATCGAACCATCGGAATTCACATCCGATCCCTCTAACTCATAAGTCAACGTCCGGTTGACTTTTCCAACTTAAGGCATCTTAAAAGAGACTAAGTGTCTCATTTCTTATTAAAACCACTTCAAATCGACTCGATTAGACAAGATATGGATAATGAAGCATAAGGAAGCTGAAAATGGGGAAATCAAAGCGGTAACTCATGAGACGACGGGTCGGGTCGTCACACTATTCCTTCTCAGAATCATTTTCTTCTTCTTCTCCACTCCAGTCATCATCTTCAGAAATTTTTGATTGTTTGTTTCTCACTGCAGATCTTGTCCTCTTGGCTAGTGTAGGTTCAACAGCCTCAGACACAGAAGAAGACTTCTTGGAGGAAGTCTTGGGCTTTTTGGGCTTGGGGGTAGGAACCTCCACTGAAGTACCCCTTTCTTGATGGACCAGTTCCATCTCCTCTTTCTCAATAGCCTCTGAGGATTCTGCAATCTTTCCCTTTCCTTTATCCATTTTCTTTTTCTTACTTTCAGCTAAAGCCCTTTATAGATCAGCTTCACTTTGTTTCACCCTACTTCTTGTGGCTCTACCCTTTGGCAATGAAGAGGTAGTAGGTGTTGGGAATGAAACCTTTCTTTTCTTGGAAGGTTTAGGAACAGTGGGGGCTTTTGTAGTGGGAGTTCTGCGTTTCTTTGGGTCATAGCTTGCCCCAACCTTTTTCAGCAAAGTCTGCTAGGGTCTCTTCAGTAGATGAAGCAGGTTCATCTCTCTATGTGCTCAGATGAACCAACCCCTCAGCAGCTTCCCCAGATCCACTTCCCCCTGACTTCATTCCACTCTCTTCTACCCTTTCTTGTGCAACCCCACAGATAGCAAGTGCTACTCCTTTCCCATTTCCCCTCTTATCACCACATGCACCCTCTCTCTCTTTTTCTTTTTCAGAATTCTTGTTACCTCCACTCCTTTGTGACCTTGCTACTTCTACATCCTTAACAGACACAACTAGAACAAACCTAGTTTCTAGATTTTCAGACACAGAAGTAATTACCTTAGATGGAGATTCTTGAGTCTTTTCAGAATCAGAAAACCCAGGTCCTTCCCCCTCAGTAGCGGATTGATATGATTGAGAATCAGAGCTGGAGTCGGAGTTTTGGGCCTGGCTTGCCTTCAGCTTTTCATTTAACTTCTTCCTCAAAGCCCTAGACGCTACAGTCTTTTAAGCAAGCATTTTCACCCTTCGCAGTCTACGTTTTGGAGATGTACTGGGTGGAGGAGGTGTGGATGAATTTGAGGGAGTTGGTGGTAGAGGAGTTCCAGGATTGTCTTGTGGGTTGTCATGATCATCGGTTTCTTGAGAGAATTCGGGAATTCGAGTTTTGGAGAAGAGGGAAAGTGAAGGTGAAGAAGAATTTTTGACGGTTTGCAATTATGAAGATGACAGGGGAAATGATGTGAATTTAAAGAGAAATACACATTTAATAGGGAACACTAGCTTTTAGCAGTGGTCAATTAGAGGTCTAATCAACCTGAAATTCTAGATTTGAATGATCGGTTTATCTTCCCTAGATTTTAGGCAAAAGTTTCGGTTTAAAGTTCTAGGCAGACGGAACTAGTTCAATGCTAACGGATAGAATTTCTAAGAATTGAACAATTATAGAACTTCTGCTCATGATTGAAATATCAATCTTTCTAATTGTGCATAGTATAGAAAACATACCTTACCTTTCATATGAACCCATACTGATGAACCGGGTTCTTCATTTAGAAGTCTCTTGAACATGCCTCAAATGCCATAATAGAGAAAATATTGTAAGAGATCAGTGAGTCATATAAACACATGTCACAGGAGTATACTAATTAAAGTATGAATCTGAGTAAGAATTAATCTAGATATTTACACAAGTTCAGAATTCCTAGCAATTTTTTTTTTCATTTTTCAAATTTTTTTTCATTTTTTTTCATTGTGCATTCTGAGCTGGACCTATTAGGTGATCTTAATAATCTCTAATTCCAACCTATTCCTCTCAAAGTTTTCTCTGCTCGGTGCTTTAGTGAAGATGTCAGCAAATTGTTTATCAGTAGCACAAAATTCTATGGAGATCAATCCTTTCTCACAGTTATCTCTGAATAAGTGGTGTCTAACATCTATGTGCTTAGTCCTCTTAGGATGAACATGGTTCTTTGTCATACTTATAGCACTAGTGTTATCACAGAATATAGGAATGCAACCAACTTCAATGCCAAAATCTACCAGCTGCTGTTTGATCCATAGCAATTGAGCATAACAAGAGGCAGCAGCAACATACTCAGCTTCAGCAATGGATAAGGCCATTGAATTTTGCTTTTTAGTGGACCATGATACAAGACATGAACCAAGAAAGTGAGCCATACCTGAGGTGCTTTTCCTATCCACAAGGAAACCTGCATAATCAACATCACCATATCCTACTAGATTGAAATTACTACCTTTGGGATACCAAAGACACAGATCAGTGGTGCCTTTCAAATATCTTAGTATCCTTTTGACAACAATCAGGTGGACTCTTTTGGATTAGCCTGAAAGCGAGCACAAAGCCCTACACTGAAAACAATGTCAGGTTTGCTGGCAGTAAGATACAAGAGTGAACCAATCATACCCCTATACAACTTCTGATCAACTGATGAACCAGGTTCATCAATGTTTAATTTAGTGGCAGCTGCAATGGGGGTGTCTATTTCCTTTGATTCATCAATTTTAAATTTTTTGATCAACTCTTTTGCATACTTCTGCTGATGGATCATGGTTACATTTGGGCTTTGTTTGATCTGTAAGCCTAAGAAAAAGTTAAGCTCACCCATCATACTCATTTCAAACTCACTCCCCATTAATTTTGCAAAATCCTTACTTAGTTTATTAGTGGTGGCCCTAAAGATTATTTCATCAACATATATATATGTACCATAAGGAGATCCTTACTTTTTTCCCTTAAGAATAGGGTACAGTCAATTTTACCTCTTTTGTAGCCATGTTCAAGCAGAAATTTGGATAGTCGTTCATACCATGCTCTAGGAGCCTGCTTGAGTCCATAGAGAGCCTTGTCTAATTTGTACACATGCTCAGGGCATTCCTTGCTCTCAAACCCTGGAGGTTGTTTCACAAACACTTCTTCTTTCAGGTAGCCATTCAGGAAGGCATTTTTGACATCCATCTGATAGAGAGTGAATTCCATGTGTGCTGCAAAGGCTATGAGAAGTCTTATTGCCTCTAGTCTTGCAACTGGAGCAAAGTCTCATCATAATCTATACCCTCCTCTTGGCTGTAACCTTGGACCACCAGTCTTGCCTTGTTTCTTGTAACTGTTCAATCTTCATCAAGTTTGTTTCTGAAGACCCATTTTGTGCCAATAACTGATCTGTCCTTGGGTCTTGGAACTAGATGCCAAACTTGTCTTCTCTCGAACTGATTGAGTTCATTTTGCATTGCATTCACCCAATCTGCATCCTGTAAAGCCTCAACAACATTTTTAGGTTCAATAAGAGATAGGAAGGCATCAAAAGCACACAGATTCTTTAATTGTGATCTAGTTTTGACTCCAGATGTTCGATCAGTGATTATGTTCTCAATAGGATGAGAACTTGATACTTGTGAGGTTTCACCACCAACTGATTTCTGCTAGATGTTTCTCCCATGTTTTTTTGCTGAGGAACAGGGTCATGAATAGGTTCTTTTAGGGGATTAGTTTCAATTCCTCTTTGATCAGTTCCTTCTATCAGGTTGCCCTGGATAGAAGAACATGTTCCATCACCCGTTCCTTCTTTTGGTGCCACATTAACTTGTGCTGAGACTTCATTAAAATCCTTTACCAATCCAATGGCTTTATCTTCATGTTCCTGTCTCTTAGAAGAATGTTAGTTTCATCAAACACTACATGCACACTTTCTTCTACACACAAAGTTCTTTTATTGAACACTTTATATGCTTTTCTATGTGAAGAATATCCCAAGAATACTTCCTCATCACTTCTGGGATCAAACATACCTAGGGAGTCTTTTCCATTATTGTGCACAAAGCACTTGCATCCAAATGCCCTAAGATGGGATATATTTGGTTTTCTCCCTTTAAATAACTCATAGGGAGTCTTCTCTACAAGAGGTCTAGTCATGCATCTATTGATAATGTAACATGCAGTGTTTATAGCCTCTGTCCAACAGCTGTGGGGCAGTTTACTAGAAAGAAGCATAGTCCTAGCCATGTCTTCAAGAGTCGTGTTCTTTTTTTAAACTACTCCATTTTGTTGAGGAGTCCTAGGGGCAGAGAAGTTATGATTTATACCATGCTCATCACAGAATTCAGCAAACTTAGCATTTTCAAATTCAGTTCCATGATCAGACCTAATGAATGCAAGTTGATTACCTAGTTATTTCTGAGTTTTTCTAACAAAAGTAGTAAACATGTCAAATGCTTCATCTTTAGATGTTAAAAATAGTACCCAGGTAAATCTAGAATAATCATCAACAAGCACCATCACATATTTCTTTCCACCTCTGCTCAAGGTTCTCATTGGACCACAGAGATCCATATGGACTAGTTCCAACGTCTTGGTTATGCTTACCATTTTCTTGCTTTCGAAGGATGATCTTACCTGCTTCCCCCTTGCACAGGCCTCACAAACTTTTTCTTCCTTGAATTTGATGTTAGGTAGCCCTACACCAAGTCCTTAGAGACTAATTTGTTTAGCTGATTCAGACTAGCATGACCAAGTCTTTTGTGCCATAGGAGGGGATCATTATCCAACACACTTAGGCATGTGAGTTCATTTTCTGAAAGAGTAGACAAATCTACAATGTAAATATTGTTAACTCTTTTTTCCTGCAAAACAACATTGTCAGTGGTACGGTTAATCACAAAGCATTTGGTAGAGGTGAATGCTACAAGGTTACCTCTATTACAAAGTTGTGACATACTGATTAGGCTGTATTTCAAGCCATCTATCAAGTAGACATTCTCAATGAAGTGTGATTCTGTCTTACCTACCTTTCCAACCCCAATAATCTCACCTTTCTTCCCATTTTCAAAGGAGACATTACCTCCCTTTAAGTCCTCAAGTGAAAGGAACTGGTTCTTACTTCCAGTCATATGTTTTGAGCAGCCACTATCCATGTACCATATTTGGCTACTTCCCTTTACTTGGACCTGTAAAAAGAAATCAAGGGTTAGTCTTAGGAATACAAACTAGTTTGGGTCCCTTTCTATAGGCAAAGGGGCAAATCAAATTCCTTTTAGCCCACCCAGGCAGCCTATTTTTTTCTTGAACAAAAGCTTTGTTCTTTTGACTGGCCTTTCTTTTGCATTACATTCATTTTTGTACTGGCCAGTCTTCCCACAGTGTGTGCAGATTTTGTTCTCAGGAAGAGTTAGGTACTTGCTTTTAGGAACCCACTTAGGTGATTGAGTCCCATAGCCAAGTCCTCTTTTGTTGCTACTATGATGTTCTTGTAGCCAGGAAAGTGCATCAGAAGCCTTGTTCCATTTGCAAGTTTTGTCTAGTTCATGTTTTACCTTCCCTAGATCTTCTTTTAAGACTTTTATCTGCTCATCCTTCCTGTACAACTCATTCTTCATTTTTCCTATGTTTTCTTTTAGGGTGAGATGAGTGTGATCAGCTTTTTTCTTACCTGTTCCTAGTTTCAGTTTAAGTTCTCAGACCTAAGTTCTAAGACACTGGTGTCAAGTTCAAGAACCTGGTTCTTCAACTCAGCATTTTTACTATCACTCTCATTAGCCCTAGATTCTAGATTTTTGCACTTGGCTTTTAGGATCACACATTGCCTAGACAGATCTTACTTCTCATTGTTAATTATCTCAGACTCATCAATGAAGTCTAGCAATAGCTCAGACAACCTTTCTTTAGACAAGAATTTAATCTTGTCTTTGAGATGAAGGACACTTACCTCTTGTTCATCATCCGATTCTCCGATGGCCATAAGTGCTTGTTCATCTCCAGCTTAATCTTCTGAGTCCTCATCTGATGTTTCTTCCCAAGCAGCAACCATAGCCTTTGTTGATCCTTTGTTCCTTTTGGGTTGAACCTGTTCCTTCTTCCTGTTCCTTCGTTCATCCCTTTCCTTCTTCCACTCAATTTCCCATCGAGGATAGTTTTTAATCATATGATCAGTCTTATCACATTTATAGCAACCCTCGTTAGTGTATTTCTCAGGAACCCTTGGTTTGTTGAAGGTTGTACCTCTTGAAGAACCCTTTTCTCTCATCAGCTACTTTTTGAAATCTCTTGTTATCATGGCCATTTCATCATCCTCCAGATCTGAACCTTCAGCTATTCTGAGAGCCAGACCGCTTTCCTTCTTGGGTGCATCCATTTTCATAGGTTGCCTTCTCAGTTCATAGGCAGTGAGGTTTCCAATCAGTTCATCCAGCTTGAGGGTAGCAATGTTCTTTGATTCCTGAATAGCAGTGATTTTGCTTTCCTAAGTCACTAGTAAGACTCTTGTCAAGATTTTCTCAACCTTGTCTTCTTCAAGGATAATTCTCCCAAGAGATTTAGGTTCATTTGTTAGTGTTGTGAACCTTGTGTACATCTCCTGAATAGATTCTCCTTCCTTCATACTGAAATTCTCATATTGAGAATATAACAGTGTTTCTCTTGATCTCTTTACTTGAGCAGTTCCTTCATGAGCCACTTGTAAAGTGTCCCATATTTCCTTTGCAGTAGTACAACTTTGAATCCTACTGTACTCGTCTGGACCCAGTCCACACACAAGCCATTTCTTGGCCTTGGCATTCTTCTCACATTTCTTCAAATCTTCAGCAGTGCAGTCAACTCTTGTCTTTGGCACATCCACTCCTTCAGCATTCTTCTTTGTAGTTGCTAGAGGACCATGAGTGACTATGTCCCAGAGCTCATAGTCTTCTCCTATGATGTGATCTCTCATCCTATTCTTCAACCAAGAATAGTACTGACCATTAAAGAGTGGAGGCCTGTGGATTGCCCTTTCTATTTTCCAAGTGGTGCACTCATTTTGATCTTTTCCTAAGGTGTTAGCCTCTTCAAGGATAAACCGCTCTGATACCAATTGATGTCTTAACCGTCAATACCACACAAGAGGGGGGTGATTTGTGTGGTACCCAATTTTCGTAGTTGGACTCCCACGGACTTTGAGGAAGTTCGATGCCATTTGGGTGATTGTGGATCGGCTGACAAAGTCCTCGCATTTCATTCTTGTGTGTACTACCTGTTCTTTGGAGCGGTTGGCGGAGATTTATATCCGGGAGATTATTTTTCTGCATGATATTCCAGTTTCCATCATTTCAGATATAGGTACTCAGTTCACATCACGGTTCTGGAGGGCCGTACAACATGAGTTGGGTACTCGGGTGGAGTTGAGTACAACATTTCACCCCAGAGGGAAGGACAGTCCGAGCACACTATTCAGATTCTTAAGGATATGCTCCGTGCGTATGTGATTGATTTTGGAGGTTCTTGGGATCAGTTCTTGCCATTGGCGGAGTTTGCCTACAACAACAGTTATCAATCCACCATTCAAATGGCACTGTTTGAGGCTTTGTATGGTAGGCGGTCTAGATCCCTGGTGGGTTGGTTTGAGCCGGGTGAGACTAGATTATTAGGCACAGACTAGGTTCAGGATACTTTGGAGAAGGTTAAGGTGATTCAGGATAGATGATCACGCCCAACTCTAGTCCTAATAAGGATAAGCGGTCGCTGCAAATATAATCCGGTCTAAAAGTCCGGTGTCGAATCCCACAGAGAACTAAGTCTTAGCTGTATCTGTTTAATATCACCAAGAAGACAAGATTGAAAATAAATAAACAGCTGAAAACTAACTATGCTTGAATTGTAAACAATTAGAATAAAGGTCTAAGGTAATGGTTTTTCGCATTGTTGATTTCCTTGGTTGTATGTTTCTTATAGCGCTGACTTAGTTGCCTCTATCAATCATGAACTCTCCAGCTATCATAAATCACTCTCAAGCAATTATGATAATTTACTAGACGCACTCTCTCAAGCTACGCTAGCTAGATTCGCATTACAGTTCACTTAGATCGCACCCGAGGTATCGTTATCTCTAATCCAACCTCTAAACCCTCGGTTATGCCTCTCGCCTATACTCCGGGAGTGATGTTGTTCCAACAACTACCTAAATATGCACTCTCTCTCAAGCAGATACATAATAAATAGGAACAACTAATTGAGGATCCTTTCAATTAACCGCAATCAAAACATAGTTGAACAAATAGAGATTAAACTAATTCAAATCTATATTACTTATAACAACCAATTCATCCCCAACGGGTTTCACCAAAACCTTAGATTAGAAACGTTAGCTACTCATGAAAATAACAAAAATCACAAAAGAATTCATATTCAAAGGTAAAAGAACAAAGAAGAAGATTAAAGATTGATGCCCAATGATCCTCCTTGCCTCTTGCCCTTCCTTCTGATGTTTTTCACTCCCAAAAATCATTCTCCCCTTTCTTGGCCGGCTTCCTTCGTTTAATATAGGGTTTAGGGCTTAAAATCCCATGTTTTGCACTTTAGTCCCTACAATTTACGCGTCCTGCCGCGGTCCTACCGCGGTTACGCCAGGACCGCGGCCAGAGTGGCCTTCAGAATCTGCAGCAGTGTTCTGCCGCGTCAGGTCCGCAGTTGCAGTTTCAATCGCATTTTTGACCCTGTTTCTTTTGGAATTTGGAAAAACATAAAACATGAAAGTTGTATCCCTTTGAGTTAGATTTCCAACCATATATTGTGGAGCCCAAATGGAGTTCTGAGCAAAAATTTATGTGGATTTTACTAGACAGTGCGCAATATGCCTACTCGAGTCTTCGTTTTGTTGTTTTATCATCCGTTGATCCCCGAATACGAGGCCTCCTCTTGCTGTTCTCTTTCTTTCTCTCTCCTATTGACTATTGACATAGCAAAGTCTGGTTCTATTGAGCGTGATACCCGCCCTCTACAAAGTGGTTTTTGAAAAGGTCTAAGATAAGACGGACGACTCGGCTGCCTTCCCCGCTAAAAATCTTTCCCCGGCTTAATTCCTTGGGCTTTTAATCAGACTTCAATGCTCCAAATCACTTGAGTTCATTCCATAACATCTATATATCTCGGAATCACTCCTACATGGCATAAAACACACCGTTAGTGCAAAACACTAGCGATTAAAGCGCAAACTCAATTAAAGTGCAGTAAATTAGAGTGTAATAAGCGACTAAAATACGTAATTATAGCCTATCATCAATAGACTACATCAGACCATTCCAGACAGAAGAGTTATGCGGACCGGAAGGTTCGTGATGTTTCCTACATGGTTGGAGAGCAGGTCTTTCTTCGGGTCTCGCCTATGAAGGGCGTTATGAGATTTAGGAAGAAAAGGAAATTGAGTTTGAGGTTATTGGTCCTTTTGAGATACTGAGGCGTGTTGGGGAGGGTGCTTATGAGCTTGCCTTACCTCCGAGATTGGCAGTAGTTCACGCGGTATTTTATATTTCGATACTCCGGAAGTATCAAGGTGATCCATCACACGTATTAGATTTCAGTTCAGTCCAGTTGGACAAGGATCTATCTTATGTTGAGGAGCCAGTGGCGATAGTGGATAGGAAGGTTCGGAAGCTAAGGTAAAAGAGCATTGCATCAGTGAAGGTTCGGTGGCGGGGTCAGCCGGTCGAGAAGGCGACCTGGGAGACCGAGCAGGATATGCGCAGTTGTTACCCTTATCTTTTCACTATTTCAGGTATGTCTCTATGCTCGTTCGAGGACGAACGAATGTTTTAAAAGGGGAAGGATGTAACGACTCGGTCGGTCGTTTTAAGAATTAACGCCCTGATCCCCCATTAACTGCATGTCCCGTGTTTGTTTCTGCTATTATAGGTTGTTGGGAAGGTTCGTTTTGAATTTCGGATTGTTTTGGGACACTTAGTCCCTAAATGAGAGTTAAGCTTTAGAATTTGGACCGTAGTCGGAGCCGGGTGAAGACGGTCTTGGAATGGAATTCCGTTGGTTCCATTAGCTCCGTTGGGTGATTTCGGGTTTAGGGGCATGTTCGGATTGTGTTTTGGAGGTCCGTGGCTTATTTAGGCTTGAAATTCCGAAGGTGGAATTTGTAAAGTTTCCGGTTCGATAGCAAGATTTTGATATCAAGGCCGGAATGGAATTCTGGAAGTTGGAGTAGGTCCATTGTGTCAGTTGGGACGTGTGTGCAAAATTTCAGGTTATTCGGACGAGGTTTGATAGACTTTTTGATCGAAAGTGGAAATTAGTATTTTTGGAATAATCAGGCTTGAATCCGAGGGTATTTTAATGATTCGTTGTTGTTTTGAGTGTTCCGAAGGTTGGTACAAGTTGGAATAGTGGTATATGAATTGTTCGTACTTTTGCTTGAGATCCCGGGGGCCTCGGGATGATTTCGGATGGTTAACGGGGAGTTGGAAGTTAGAATTTTGCAGCT
Organism: Nicotiana attenuata; assembly: GCF_001879085.1. Lineage (NCBI taxonomy): Eukaryota > Viridiplantae > Streptophyta > Magnoliopsida > Solanales > Solanaceae > Nicotiana > Nicotiana attenuata. Next base: position 85,348 of record NW_017674475.1, read on the forward strand.
GAAGCTGCTAAGTTACTGTCATAACCACACCCGCACTTTGGGGATCGCAGGTGCGGGACCGGAGAAGTGATGGAGGAGCCGCAGATGCGGCTAGGCTCTTGGAGACCAGAATCCGCAGGTGCAAGAGGTTGAGCGCACCTGCGAGACTGCAGATGTGGTAAGGGAGTCGTAGGTGCGGAAGTTGGCCATTAAATGAAAATCTGTAGGTGCGGTCAGTGGATCGCAGATGCGGAAGCAGCTGAGCAGAAATAGGTAATTTCGAGGGTTTGAAATCAAAACTTGAAAAAATAATTTGAAGCTCGGTTGAGGGCGATTTTGGGAGAATTTTGAAGACAAAATCAGTGAGTAACGATTCCTAATCCCTTTCTAGTTGTATTCCTATAATTTAATTTCAGTTTTGTCATTTAATTTCGGATTTGGGATGAAAATTTGAGAAAAGTTCTTAAGCCTAATTTTGGGGTTTTGATCGATGTTTTGGTATCGGATTTGAGAGATTTTTATATGGTTAGACTCGTGAGTGAATGGTTATCCATAATTTATAATTTTTACCTGATTCCGAGACGTGGGCCCGGAGAGGATTTTTGGGCGTGTTCCTTTTCTTGTCTTAGTTTTGTTTCCTTTAGCTAAATTAGTTGTTTGTAGTTGTATTTACATTGGTATTAATTTTATTAGATTTGGGCCACCCGGAGTTGGATACTCGTGGCAAGAACGTGATTTCGAGTTGATTTTGAACTGGTTCGAGGTAAGTGGCTTGCCTAACCTTGTGTGGGGGAACTCCCCTTCGGATTTGATATTGTTTATATATGAAATGCCTTGTACGTGGCGTGACGAGTGCGTAGATGTGCTAATTTTTGAAAATCCTGTTTTCATTAAGTAACTATAAGTGTGTATTCTTCCCTGTTTATACTACTTGCAATTTAAGCCTACAGTTAGCTTAGGGAAGTGTCTCTAAGTGACTTAATTGCTTTATTTTGTTGAAACTGCTTTATTTGAATTCTGTGCAATATGCTAGGTTAGAAACACCTGTTTTACCTTGGTATGAAATTAGATTGAATTGAATATTCTTCGTGTTGCTGCAGTGTGTTTGCTTTGGGACTACGGGCGATATCCCGGTAGATCCCCCTTGCTTGTTTGGGACTACAGATTGATATTCCAGTAGATCCCCCTGCACATTTATATTGGAACTACGGGATTGCACCTGATAGATTCCGCCAGTACTGGACATTTATATTTGGGACAACGGATCGGGATTCCGGTAAATTCTCGCGCACTATGAGTTGGATAACGGGACAACACCCGGAAGATCCACTGGATATTTATATTTTGGGACTACAAGACGGTATCCTGGTAGATCCACGGTTGCTATCTCGGTGTGGATTTACGTTCTTCTGTGATTTTCTCTCCGTTATATTTGTTATTATTCTTATTATCTTGTGTTACTTCATACTTTTTCATTTCTTTATATATATATATATATAGGGCCCTTACCTTTCTCGTCATTACTCGATCGAGGTTAGGCTTGGCACTTACTGGATACTGCTGTGGTGTACTTATGCTCTTTCCTGCACATGTTTTTCGTGTGCAGATCCAGGTTCTTCGACTCAACCCTACTATACTTGAGGCTAGGCGATTCTTCAGAGACTTCGAGGTATATCTGTCGCGTCCGCAGACCGAAGAGTCCCTCTCCATTCTCTCTTATAGTTATATCCCTTCTGTATTTCTTTTGATTTAGACATTTTGGAGTTAGAACGCTGTGTAGTATCTATAGCTTGTGATTTCATGAGATTCCGGGTTTTGGAATTTGTTTCAGTTTGAGAGCTTATATTTGTATATGCCGAGCAGCTTCTTAAACGTTTTATTATGTTTTATCCGCAGTTTTTGACTAGTTTTATCATTCGTTTTCTTTTCTGCAATTTGTTAGGCTTACCTAGTCGTGGAGACTAGGTGCCGTCAGGACATTTTACGGAGGGCAAACTGGGGTCGTGACATAAATGATGAAGTTATTATATTATTCCGCACTCGTTGTATTTCACTTTAGCTCATTTAGTGGTAATTATTGAATGAATAAGCTGTGACTTGATAATTTTCTGACGTTGACTTGCCTAGCAAGTGAAATGTTAGGCGCCATCACGATCCCGATAGTAGTGATTCCGGGTCGTGACATATGTGATGAACAAAAAAGAGTCGTGCGCAAATTTTATTTACCGGTGTGCTTATACAACTGACTATCGTGAATTTTTATTCAACCTTTTTGTACAAAATTCAGGGTCCGTGTTTGATGACATATTGTGTACTTAACTGCAAATTTCAAATTTATTCTATGCAATGATTTATTTTAGATTCCCTACATTTCCATGCATTTGGATGCATGTTTCTTTTTCTTTTTCAAAAATTATTCTTTAGAGACTGCTTTTTGATCTTTACTTTTGATTTACTCAAAGTTCTATTATTCATATTAATTATGCTCAAATGTGCGATGCAAAGCTCTGCTTTAAAAGGCAAAATTAGAATTTGCCCAGGGCTCGTCCCGGGGCGGAGCACTCGTAATACGCCCCTGGGCTTATGTGTAAGGCTTAGTTCCGTGATACTTACGCCTCGGCCATCGGGGCTCACGCCCAGACACGCCCAACGCCTAGTGTACTCGGCTCGCCTAATAGAACTTTATGCAATTCTATTTAACTAACCTTGTAAATTCTCAAGTTGCTTAATAAATCATTTTTTTTGTCGAAGCTTAATAAATCGTTGACTATTCAAAATTACTTTTTTCTTAATCACAAATCATTAAGTTGGGAGTATTTTATGTCATAATTAAAATAAAAATTATGGCACGTTATCCACTATGATAGTTAATTTTAAATAAGTCTTTCATTTAACGGGTATTTATTTATTAACTTTTGTTATAATTTTCCATAATTTTTTATAATTATTTTTCTAAATATTTTTTTTTACGTTTACGAGATACAATATTTATTAATTTAATAGGTCAGTATTAGCTAGTAACTACTTACGAATAATTAGTTATCCTGGTATTGTATGGTAAATTATGTGTCACTTTATTAACTTGTCGAAACTTAAAAATAAATGATGCTAGAGAATCATATTTAAATTATGAATTATATTTTTATATAAATTCTCTTTCAAATAGAAAGCATATTAAATAAAAGGAGTATTTTAAGAAAAATATCAAATTATAATATCGAAATTCTTTCAAGATTCATTAGTCCTTAAGAGATACATATAAGATTTCGTATCAAATACATTATTTTTGATGTTTGAGTTGTATCGACGTTGCAGCTAATTTGCATATTATGATATATGTCATACTTTTCGTATTATTAATATTTGAATTATAATTTATAAATATTTTAAATAGATTATTTGTTATATTTTTTTGATTTTAATGTAATTTTTATAATTATTTTTTATATTTTATACTATCTTAAAATTCTTGAAATCGGTAAAATTTAAGATCCGTGGGACTTACGTCCCATATCTCAGGACTTACGCCTCGCCTCGTCAAAGGTAAAAAGCCTCGCCTCACCCCTCGCCTTTTAAAACATTGATGCAAAGTAACATATGCTAAAAGATTTTCCGAACATAATTTTTACACCAAATTAAAAATAGTATACTATATGTCTCCATGTTTTTTATCCCATAAATGTGGTTAATTAACTTATATTTTCAGCTCATTTATTATTTAACTAGAATAATATACATTAGTTTGATACAAATATCAAGTACAAATAAGTCATTAGTTACCATGTTGATCAATTTCATCACTGAAAGTATGAAATCGTAATGATCCGATCGGTCATTTTGAGCTTTACTATTTCGTTCGATGATTGAAACTTTGAGTAGCTTCATATGATGTATTATGACTTGCGCGCATGGTCGATTTTAGTTTTCGAGTGGTTCGGGATTGATTTGGAAGCTTTAAGTTGGAAGAGTTGACCAAGGATTGATTTTTGATAAACGAACTCAGAATCAAGTTTTTATGGTTCCAATAGATTATTATGATAATTTTGGACTTGTACGTATATTCGAATTTGATTAAGGAGGTTCCTAGAAGGATTCGACACGATTTGTCGAAAGTTAGCAATTTGAAGAAATTAAGAGTTCTTAAGTTTGACCAAGAGTTGACTTTAATATTATTGGACTTCAATTGGTGTTCCGAGTATTTGGATAGGTTTATATAGTTGAATTGAATTTGTATGCAAAGTTTGGAAGATTTGAGCCCGTGCGGAGACGAATTTTAAGTGAGCTCAACTGGATGTATGATGAGCATATGATTGATGTTTGTAATGATCCCAAACGCTTCCCATGTATTTACTCACTATAAAGCTAACTTCGCATATTTATGAGAATAACTTTTCATTCTATAATAGTATTACTCGTGACACAAATAAATGAAACACAAAGAAAAGCGTTATTTTTAGTTCTCTTATTTATGACTCATAATCTACTATTACATGATTCACTTTTCCTAATTAGTTGTATCAGGGTTTTCAAATTAGAGACTTATGATATTAAAATTTTTCGATATCTTAAAGTTTTTTATTGACTACTTTCTTGCACATGGTACAAGAAAGAAAACTTTGGTAAGCCCGTCATAATTGTTTCTCGTTTTTTGCCTCCTTGAGCTAATTATGCAATATGAGGCATGCTGCTGATTACCTTTAGGTATGCCTCTTGTATAACATTTCTTAGGGAGTGTTCTTTTGTATAGGCCTTACCAGCACGCTTATAATGTCACGAACTCAATTATCCTCCGTACGATGTCGTGATGGCACCTAATCTTAGGGACTAGATAAGCCTAACACTTACTGAATTAATGACAAATTCAACCAAAAACTATTAAACAAGAACAAAAAATTTTCTATACAAAGCTTACTGATGATAGGCTATAATTGCATATTTTAGTCGCTTATTACACTTGAATTTACTGCACTTTAATTGAGTTTGCGCTTTAATCGCTAGTATTTTGCACTAATTGTGTGTTTTATGGCTTGTAGGTGTGATTCCGAGCTATATAGATGTTATGGAATGAATTTAAGTGATTTGAAGCTTTGAAGTCTGAGTAAAAGATTAAGAAATTAAGCCGGGATCGTGTTCGGAGGTCAAATTTGATAATTAAGTACGAACGAAGACTTGAGGAGGCATATTGCGCACTGTCTAGTAAAATAGACATAACTTTTTGCTCAGAACTCCATTTCGGCTCCACAATATATGGTTAGAAAGCAAACTCAAAGGGCTACAACTTTCATGTTTTACGTTTTTCCAAATTCCAAATGAAACAGGGTGAAAAACCGCGATTTTGCCGCGACCGCGGCAGAACCGCGGTAGAAGATGGTCGCGGACAACTGAAGAATCAGAGGGCATGTTTGGCCGCGGTTCCACCGCGACCGCGGCAAAACCGCGGCAGGAAGCGAAAATTTCAGGGACTAAAGTGCAAAACATGGGATTTTAAGTCCTAAACCCTATATTAAACAAAGGAGTCCGGCCAAAGACAAGGACACGGGATAGATTTGAGACATAGATTCGACCTAAGGAGGCAAGAACACATTGGGAGCAAGGCGGAGAATTCTTCTACGAGTTTTTCCTTCCTCTTCCTATTTTTCATTGTTGGTTATGACTTTTAGTATTGTAGTTTTACATACTATTATGAATAGCTAATTTGTTATCTAGAGTTTTGATAGAACCTTTTGTAGGATAAATTCTTGTTATGTTTTTATATAATTGAGCCATATCTTTTCTCTATT
>NW_017674475.1:91872-95217 GCF_001879085.1 Nicotiana attenuata
AGTTATGTGCACCAACTCAATATTATTTGTGGAATGTGTGTGATGTGTGTGGTGGTAAAAATGGTCACCTTCATGGTTGTGCTTATATTTCTTATTTTCCCCCAACCCCTTACTACGATGGTTCCACCTTTTCTTGTGAAGTTAATAGGAACAAAGAACCTGGGAATGCGGACCTGAAGGAGATCAAGGATATGCTAAAGTGTCTTCTGGAACAAAACAATGAGAAACAATTGCACATAGAAAGGCAAGAGGCAACTATTCGCAAGTTGGAGGCTCAATTGAGTCAAGTGGTTGGAGCTTTTAATGCTCAACAATCCAATATTGATGATAGTAGCCAAGAAGAGCATGAATTTGAGGTATTAATTGGGGAGGTGAAAGCAGAACATCAACAACCTAGCCAACTAGAATTTGAAGATGTCAATGTTGAAGAAGTGAGACTAGAGTCAGCCAAGGACATTGAGGATACAAATTTTGTTGACTCTAGTATCATTGATGTTGAGGATGCTGAAAGTCCTGAAGTTCATGTATGTGAGCGCATTGGTCCTCACTCCAAACATTTTTCTACATTGTGCTTGGATGAAGATATGAAAATAGAGTCATCCGAGCCGATTGAGAAGTCAAGGAATGAAGAACAAGGTGCCTATATTCTGGAATTTTTCTTACCAGAAAGACAGGACTACATACCTCATCTAAAAGCCAAGAAGTGTAGAATAGTACAATGGTTGCTTGGACCAATTAGATTTGTTCCTCCACCCCTGGAGCATAGCCGAAAACTTGATGCCAAATTGGGGGTTCAATTCATAAGCTCGAGGTGGAGGCAAAAAGTGATTCGCGTCGTGCCGCGACGTTAAATCAAGCTTGTTGGGAGGCAACCCAGCTTTATTGCTTTCTTTTATTTATTTTTATTTTTATTTTTTTTAATTGTATTATTTTTGTAGTGTCAATTTTTTTATTTTCTAGGAGCATGGAAAGCAAAGGTATTGGAAGGATGCATCAGCAAACCAAATGGTTGGAACTAAGTGTGAGTACCCACACGAAGGACCAAGCTTGGGAGAAGTCTGAGTACCCCATGAACTGCTAGTGCTTCGGCCTTTGGCCTACGAGGGAGTTTCTTTTACCCTCTTGTATGTATATGTGTGCATTGGGGACAATGCACAATTTTAAGTGTGGGGTAAGGAGATTGTCTGGGTGATTTTTCATGCTACTTTAGCTGTGTGTTTTTTTTAAAAAGATTGGACTTTTCCTGATGACGGATCTTCTAGACAGTTTTCTTGAGGGAAGTAAGTCTAAAGAAAATACCAAAAAAGATTTTTTGTTTTGTTAGGTAGTGTAGCAATTACCCCTTGGTTTTTCTTTAAACTACGGTTCTTTTCCCAGGGTTTTATTTGAACCGGGTGTAGTTAGTTTTTTTTTGGGGAATAGGAGCCATTGTGTTTTGTTTTGAAATGAAGCAATATCTCTTGACTTTGTTATGCCTCGAGAATAGTGAGTACTTTGGCTGTGACACTTAGGCTCAGTTTTTGACTCTTGCATAAGTACCTTAAATTGTATGATTTTAAATTTGCTTAACTGCTCTGACTAGGGTGTCTTGATGAATCCAGTCCTGAGTGAGTTATGTGCCATGTGTGTGTAAGGTTTTGTGTTATTCTGTGCATTGCATTTGATGCCTAGAACTTGTCCCGTGTGTTTGCAAAGCGAAATAGTAGTGTTGTTCAGTCTTGGAAGTGATATAGGCGTTTTCATGTTGAGCCAGATATGTATATTTTACCCACCTAATTGTTATGTATCGTAGTTGACCTCGTTGAGCCTATAATCCTTTTTCTTTGGCAACCACATTACAAGCCTTACCCATTTGTTTGAATTAACCATCTATTTAAACCTTTTCACCTCTCATGAGCACTTGAATTGTTATGAACTTTGTAAAAGTTAAAGTGTGGGGTGGTTGGTTTGGCTTTTGAGTGGAACTAATTGAATAATGATAAAGGTGCACTGTTTTGGAAAAGGAAGAGCCACTTGAATTGAAAAAAAAATATAGTTGGATTGTTGTAAAAAAAAAAAAAAATTCCTTGATAAGTGGTTGTTCTTGACGTAAGTGTGCTTAAAGAAGAATGGGGTAATTTACATTGATGTGAAGGTGGAGTTTGGTTTGACATAAGTATGGGGTTTGAATGTTAAAGTATATGTATTAAAGTGCTTAGGGAGGTGTAGTCACTCTTATATCTAAATGAATCCTACCCGTCCCGTAGCCTACATTACAACCAAATAAAGTCCTAATTGATCCAAGATTGAATGAGCTCGATTATTGGAGTAGTACACTACGGGCAAGCTTATGGTGCATCTTTTGTGGCATATGAAAGTTATTTCTGAGAGTGAGTGAATTCTTTCTATCTTGAGTTCCTAACTGTTCTTAAATTTTATTGTGTGGAACTACTCTCTTTTGTTGTGTGAGGGCACTTGATTCATGAAGGAAAGGTAATGTTAGTCACCTTTATATTAGAGTAAGTGGGTGAGTTGTGAATAATGTGTGGTACTTGTGAGTCAAATCTTGAGGTGAAGATGTTACGCTTTTGTGCTTAGTCTATTTTAAATACTCTTGGTGTGATGAGTTAGGAGAATTGTTTAAAAAGGTCGTGTCTATAAAAAAAATGTAGTTTGATTGTTCCAGGACGAGCAATGGTTTAAGTGTGGGGTGTTGATGATAGGCTATAATTGCATATTTTAGTCGCTTATTACACTCGAATTTACTGCACTTTAATTGAGTTTGCGCTTTAATCGCTAGTGTTTTGCACTAATTGTGTGTTTTATGGCTTGTAGGTGTGATTCCGAGCTATATAGATGTTATGGAATGAATTTAAGTGATTTGAAGCTTTGAAGTCTGAGTAAAAGCTCAAGGAATTAAGCCGGGATCGTGTTCGGAGGTCAAATTTGATAATTAAGTACGAACGAAGACTTGAGGCGGCATATCGCGCACTGTCTAGTAAAATAGACATAGCTTTTTTCTCAGAACTCCATTTGGGCTCCACAATATATGGTTAGAAATCTAACTCAAAGGGCTACAACTTTCATGTTTTACGTTTTTCTAAATTCCAAACGGAACAGGGTGAAAAATCGCGGTTTTGCCGCGACCGCGGCAGAACCGCGGTAGAAGATGGTCGCGGACAACTGAAGAATCAGAGGGCATGTTTTGCCGCGGTTCCACCGCGACCGCGGCAAAACCGCGGCAGGAAGCGAAAATTTCAGGGACTAAAGTGCAAAACATGGGATTTTAAGTCCTAAACCCTATATTAAACAAAGGAGTCCGGCCAAGAACAAGAAGAGGACATATTTTGGACACAAATTAGACCT
>NW_017674476.1:0-11064 GCF_001879085.1 Nicotiana attenuata
CTCTATGGTTTAACGAAGCTCCAGGTGGTGGTATTAGTACTATGTACTCAGTCCATCGGGGTGACATTAAACTTAGATTATAGTAAGATAGCAGGGAACAAAACACCAAACAAAATACCAGGATATAATATACATAAAAGAAACACAATACCAACAGATACAAAAGACAAGCAAGCACAGCTACGAGGGTACTTAGAAGCACAGTCTGCAGACAGTAAATTTCTCATTTTGAGACAATTTAACTGGATGATGCACAGTAATAAGAGAATAGTTAAGGAGAAAAGGAAATTCAAGGCATTACATACAGGGGCTAATTTCATACCATTTTACAAAGCTAGTGGGATTACAAACTTCAGTGAAGCAGTCACACATAATCACACTAATGCACAGCAGGGCGATTCACAGATCAACAACTTTTCAAAGGGTTCTTGGCAGCATATGGCATCTAGAACAATCGCAGCAGATAGGAGGGTCAATCTGCAGGAGCAAAGCCACTTCAACAGCACGAACCAGCTCGATTCAGATACATGCAAGAAGAATCAAATTAGAAATAGAGTACATAAGGAAATTTGGTACAAAAATAAAGAAGACACAATGGGTGTGGAAGAGAAGATAAGGGAAATCGATGATACCTATATGAGCTACAGGCAGAAGCGGATGGGCAAAAGGAGTACAATCTTCAGTGACAGTACGGATCCAGGTATATGCATGAAGATGCAAACAAAAAATGGAGTTAGCAGTATCGATTGGAGCAAGGATGAAAAGGAAAACGTACAAAACAAAGAGAGAGAGAATCGATATTACCTAGGTGAGCTTCAGGAGGAGGTGGGGAGACTGTGGAGAGATGAAATGAATTGGGGATCTGAAGTGGTTGGTGAGAGAGGTAGGCGGTGTATAAGGAAATGGGGGGTGTATATGATATATGGATGTCCGAAAGAGATATACACGTGTAGTGTAAAGAAGTGGGTAAAAATTAGCCTACAGGTGCAATTTAACATGGAAAAAATTGAAATTGGCTATTCAAGCAATTTCAATTGGATGGGCGGTGGCTATCAATGCAAGAGAGTGTTTGTTTGGGCTGTTGGTAAGAAAAGGTCAGATGAATATTTGGGCTTTTTAGAAGAGGTGACAATACTGGATTGTATGAATAGCCACTATACATATATGTGGCTATTTGTTCAATTCGTTATTTGGATTTATTGGGCTGATGGTGCAAGGTGGAGGCTGTTTGTGCAAATCAGTAGCACTAATGCAATGTGGATTAAATTGCAATTGGCAACTGGCTATTACTGCAATTCATACGTTTGGACTGGATGTGCAATTTGGAGGATAGCTGCGCAAATATTGGGTTGGCCGTGTCTCCTTTTTGGGCTTTATGGATTGGGCTGCTGTGATTTATTTTCTTGGACTATTTTTGAGGCAATTTTGAGTAGAATTTTTGTGATATCAATTTTGAGTATAATGCTCAATTTTGATAATAGGTCTTATGTAGAATTTTATTTCATTTTCGTACATCCGTTAGGATTTCATGACATTGTGCTTGTTTGTTTTATTTATAAATAAAAACTAGCCCTAGGCTATGCCTAGTGGATTGCTTAAAAAAAAAAAAAACGTGTTGGGTGACATAAAACCCAACGCGTTGGAGTCTAGAGAGAGAGGCTCTGGCGATTTTCCATTCTTAGAGAGAGAAAGTTCGAATATCGCTGCCATGGCCAATCTGGCCGGCGGCCAGCCATCTACGCCGGCTGGTCAGCCTCCCATCACGTCTGCCCAGCCCCCTACCACCTCTAACGACAATCCCCAGCCACCAAAAAATTCAAACGATCCAAAAAATATGAATTATGCAGCGGCAGTGAAGCCTACATCGACTGCCATGCACGATCGTGCATCAGCAGTAGAACCTATCCCCCTTCGACGAGCCCAAGTGTTTCAAGGTCAACCAACAGTTTGCTTTACTAAGGCGGAGGTTGAACGCATGAACGTAATTGAAGGACTGCAATATGCAGTCGTGTGCAAATTCTCGTATGGATGGCCTGAGCTTAACGAATTACGTCGAATAATACCTATTCAATGTGGTATTAAAGGAGAGTGTAACATTGGTTTCTTACGTGAAAGGCATATACTGATTAGGCTCTCATTATGGCAAGATTTTATTGATTTTTCATCAAAAGGTGTTTATTATGTTAAGGATAAGTATGGCGAGGAATATCAGTTAAGAACGTTGATTTACGATGCTAAATTCAAGGCAGGGGAAGAAACTCCCAAGGTCATGGCTTGGATATCATTCCCAAATTTATTACCAACGTACTTTGTTAAAGAGTGCTTGTTCTCGCTAGCATCTGCTGTTGGTAAACCTTTGCACCTAGATCAAGCTACTATTAATAAAACAAGGCCCAGTTGTGCAAGAGTTAAGGTTTTGATTGATCTTATGGCTGATCATCCTAAAAAAGTTCGAATAGACATTGTTAATGAAGCTGCTGGTGAGGCAAGAGTTTCCATTCACCTATTTAGGATGTCCAATCTTTTATGCTAGAAGGAAGATGGATTACTATCAGGGATTGATTTCTAAAATCATGGATAAATTACAGTCATGGAAGGGCAAGTTACTATCAGTTGGAGGAAGAGCTGTTCTGATATCAAATGTACTGCAGAGCATGCCAATTCATCTGTTGTCTGCAGTAAATCCACCAAGTAATGTGATTAATAAAATTCATCAGATCTTTGCAAGATTTTTTTGGAGCAGTAATGTGGGTGGAAATACTAGGCATTGGGCCTCATGGAATACACTTTGTATGCCTTATGAGGAAGGAGGCATAGGTTTTAGATCTTTACATGATGTTTCAAAGGCTCTTTTCTGTAAATTATGGTGGAACTTCAGAACTAAGCCTAGTTTATGGAGTTCTTTTATGTGCCAAAAGTATTGTAAGAAGTTAAATGCAATCATTGTCCCATGGAGAGATGGATCACATGTGTGGAGGAAAATGCTGGAAAGTAGAGATTTAATTGAACATCAAATCCTCTGGAAGCTGAAGATGGGATCTGCACAGTTTTGGTTTGACAACTGGACAGAGTTAGGGGCTTTATACTTTCAAGTTCCCCCTGGTTTTGCAATAGATGAGGACATTCAGAATGTGAGTGAAGTATGTCATGATGGCAGGTGGAATGTGGTGAAATTATATCAGATTTTGCCAGCAGACTTGGCACAACACATTGTGCAGAATATAAGACCTCCTACAGAAGATATGGTGATTGATATTCCATATTGGATGTTGGAGTCTAAGGGTCATTTTTCAGTAAGATCAGCCTGGGAATATATAAGAAGGAGAGATAACCCTAGAGAAGCATATAAAAGGATATGGGTGAAAGGGCTCCCTTTCAAAATCTCTTTCTTTATGTGGAAGGTGTGGAAAGCCAAGCTGCCATTAGATGATTTCATGCGTAGAATTGGGTACTTAATGGCCTCTAAGTGTTGGTGTTGTGCTGAACCTAAAGAGGAATCTTTAGGGCATGTGTTCTTCACATCTAATGCTGCAAGGGTGGTGTGGAAATATTTTCTAATGAGGGCAGGCATTGCAGTAGAAGGGCTGTCCCTACATCAAGCCATTACAAAGTGTTGGACTGCTCCAGTCATTCCTAGGATTAAGCCTGTGATGCAGGCTTTACCAGCATGCATAGTGTGGGAATTATGGAAGAGGAGAAATTCAATGAAGTATGGTGACACAGTTTCTGTTAATAGGGTTATATATCAGGTATCAACTACATTGCAGTCTTTGGTAAAATTGAGGAAACCAGGTTTGCATATTCCTCAAAGGTGGCAGAGTTTATTACATATGCTTGAAGTCTACACTCCTAAATTGAAATATATTGGGAATATGAAATGGGTAGTCGATGTGTAATGAAATGGTGGGGTGCCTCGAATATGTTATACAGTTGCACGTGTTGGGTGAAGAGAAGGGTACATCAGAGGCCATTTGTGCAATTTATTAAGGTGGAAAGGGAATTTGGCTACTCACGTAAATACAATTGGTTGGGCAGTGGCTATCAGTGCAAGATGGCTCTCATTTGGGCTGGTTTTAGCGGGCCATCAGATGGTTATATGGGCTGGTTTGGGAAGGTGTCAATATTGGATTATATAAATAGCTATTGTATATGGTTTACATATATGTGGCTATTTGTTAAATTCAATAATTTGACTAATTTGGCTGGTGATGCAAGGTGGAGGCTATTTCTGCAAATTAGTAGCATATCTGCTAAGGTTTTTCGGGCAGATCTGCTTCTGTATTTGGGCTGGATGGTTATTTTTTTAATATGGAGTTGTATGAATAGCCATTATACATATATGTGGCTATTTTTTCAATTCAATTATTTGCGTAGTTTGGTTGTTGTTGCAAAGGAGAGGCTGTTTGTGCAAGTCAGAGGCGTGTTTGGTTTCAGATTTGAAGAGCAAAATTGGATAATATTTCATGGGCTTGATGATTTGGATCTTGGGCATTTTGGAAGTATAGTTACATGGACTAGTACTATTTTACTTTGTAGCTTGATTTTAATAAATTTTAGGAGGCAATATGTACTATCAATTTTGAGTACTATACTCAACTTTGATAATAGGATTTATGTAGTAGTTCAATTTTTATCATGTTCGTACTCTAAGTACGAACTCATGACAGCTTGTTTGTTCTTTATTTATATATATAAAAATTAGCCCTAGGCTATGCCTAGCGGATTGCTTGAAAAAAAAAACTGGTGTGTAAAACCCAAAAACCCCCACGCCTAGAGAGAGAGGCTCTGGCGACAACAGTAGGCGACTAGAGAGAGAAAGTCATCGCAGCCTTCTCATGGCCACGCCGGCCGGCGGCCAGCCAACTTTTCCGGCTGGTCAGCCCCATCCCACCACTGCCCAGCCCCCCACAACCAATAATAATAATTCCCAGCCTACAACTATTACAAAGGATCAACAAACCATGAACTATGCTAAGGCTGTTAACCCAACGATGGATAAAAATTCCATGCACGATCATGCAGTGAATGTCGAGCCTATAGTGCCTAGACGCGCAAAGTTTTTTCAAGGTCAACCTCTTGTTTGCTTTAATGAATCAGAGGTAGAACGTATGAACATCATTGAGGGATTAAAGTATGCAGTAGTATGCAAATTCTCGTATGGATGGCCTGAAATCACAGAATTACGTCGTATAATACCAATGCAATGTGGTATCAAGGGTGAGTGTAACATTGGTTACTTGAGGGATAGACATGTTTTAATAAGATTCACATTATGGCAAGATTATGTTAATTTCTCATCCAAAGGAGTGTATTATGTTAAGGACAAATATGGGGAAGAGTTTCAGTTGCGTACTTTGATTTATGATTCTAAGTTCAAAGTTGAAGAAGAGACGCCAAAGGTAATGGCTTGGATTTCATTCCCAAACTTATTGCCTACTTATTTTGTTAAGGAGTGTCTATTTTCATTAGCTTCAGCTGTTGGCGTACCACAGCATCTTGATCAAGCTACTGTAAACAAGACACGACCTAGTTGTGCACGTGTGAAAGTGTTAGTTGATTTGTTGGATGATCTTCCCAAGAAAGTTAGGATGGATATACTAAATGAGAGTACTGGGGATATAAGGACGGAATGGGTGAACATCAAGTATGATTACCTTCCTAAATATTGCAAGGAATGTAAGTTACAAGGGCATGATTTAATGGAATGTTGGAAGCTGCATCCAGAGCTTATGACTAACAGGAAAGAGGAGAAGCAGGCTGTTGCAGATGGTAAGGTGCATGAAAATAAGGAGAATGCTCCTTTGATGATATTAACAAGTGGAAAGGTTGTTGGGAATGTAGGTACTCAGTGGAAAGAAGTCAGGGATAGAAGATGTAAAAACACAGAAAAGCAGCTAATGGATAAAACTATGTCTGGTAAGGAATTAGTACCTGTTGAAAAACAAAATGCACTAGATTCTCAGCAAGTGAAGATTAATAACATGTTTGAAATATTAGAGGTGGACAATAGTGAAGACAATGCCAATAATCAGTTGGCTTTGGTGGAGAATCATGATCCTCAAAGTGTGATACCTAATACAAAGACTAATGGCAAGTTAAATCCTGCAGCACTAGTGTTTAAACCTACTTCTCCTGGATCTGACAAAGGCAAGAATGAAGGAAGGAAGAATAAGCAGAATGCACCAGNAGGAAATCATTACAGATATTAGACTTAGAACAAAAGCTGGGCCAAATGTGGTGATCAAATTGGATATGGCAAAAGCCTATGATAGGCTATCATGGCTGTTTCTTACAAAAACACTCAGGAAGATGGGATTTTCAGAAGCCTTCATTGGGATAATTTTTGATTTGGTAGGGAACAATTGGTACTCTATATTGATTAATGGTCAGGCATATGGTTTTTTCAAGTCCTCTAGGGGGGTTAAACAGGGTGATCCATTGTCACCCACCCTGTTCATTCTTGCTGCTGAAGCTTTGGCTAGAGGTCTGAATTCTTTACACTCTAACCTATATTTTTGTGGATTTGGTTTACCCAAATGGAGTCCAAAAATAAATCACTTATCATATGCTGATGATACTATAATTTTCTGTTCATCTGATGAGACATCTCTAAGGTTGGTGATGGAGGTCCTTAATGCATATGAAAATGCTTCTGGGCAGCTGGTTAATAAGAGTAAATCAGCCATTTATATGCACCATTTGACAGATGATGATGTGGTAAGTAAGGTAGAAAGGATAACAGGTATACAAAGCAAGAGTTTCCATTCACCTATTTAGGATGTCCAATCTTTTATGCTAGAAGGAAGATGGATTACTATCAGGGATTGATTCTAAAATCATGGATAAATTACAGTCATGGAAGGGCAAGTTACTATCAGTTGGAGGAAGAGCTGTTCTGATATCAAATGTACTGCAGAGCATGCCAATTCATCTGTTGTCTGCAGTAAATCCACCAAGTAATGTGATTAATAAAATTCATAGATCTTTGCAAGATTTTTTTGGAGCAGTAATGTGGGTGGAAATACTAGGCATTGGGCCTCATGGAATACACTTTGTATGCCTTATGAGGAAGGAGGCATAGGTTTTAGATCTTTACATGATGTTTCAAAGGCTCTTTTCTGCAAATTATGGTGGAACTTCAGAACTAAGCCTAGTTTATGGAGTTCTTTTATGTGCCAAAAGTATTGTAAGAAGTTAAATGCAATCATTGTTCCATGGAGAGATGGATCACATGTGTGGAGGAAAATGCTGGAAAGTAGAGATTTAATTGAACACCAAATCCTCTGGAAGCTGAAGATGGGATCTGCACAGTTTTGGTTTGACAACTGGACAGAGTTAGGGGCTTTATACTTTCAAGTTCCCCCTGGTTTTGCAATAGATGAGGACATTCAGAATGTGAGTGAAGTATGCCATGATGGCAGGTGGAATGTGGTGAAGTTATATCAGCTATTGCCAGCAGACTTGGCACAACACATTGTGCAGAATATTAGACCTCCTACAGAAGATATGGTGATTGATATTCCATATTGGATGTTGGAGTCTAAGGGTCATTTTTCAGTAAGATCAGCCTGGGAATATATAAGAAGGAGAGATAACCCTAGAGAAGCATATAAAAGGATATGGGTGAAAGGGCTCCCTTTCAAAATCTCTTTCTTTATGTGGAAGGTGTGGAAAGCCAAGCTGCCATTAGATGATTTCATGCGTAGAATTGGGTACTTAATGCCCTCTAAGTGTTGGTGTTGTGCTGAACCTAAAGAGGAATCTTTAGGGCATGTGTTCTTCACATCTAATGCTGCAAGGGTGGTGTGGAAATATTTTCTAATGAGGGCAGGCATTGCAGTAGAAGGACTGTCCCTACATCAAGCCATTACAAAGTGTTGGACTGTTACAGTCATTCCTAGGATTAAGCCTGTGATGCAGGCTTTACCAGCATGCATAGTGTGGGAATTATGGAAGAGGAGAAATTCAATGAAATATGGTGACACAGTTTCTGTTAATAGGGTTATATATCAGGTATCAACTACATTGCAGTCTTTGGTAAAATTGAGGAAACCAGGTTTGCATATTCCTCAAAGGTGGCAGAGTTTATTACATATGCTTGAAGTCTACACTCCTAAATTGAAATATGAAAAGGTGACCTGGGAAATGCCTATGGAGGGATGGATTAAAGCTAACACTGATGGGGCTTTTAGAGGGAACCCTGGGAGAAGTGCTATAGGTGTAGTTCTGAGAGATGATTTGGGAAATGTCAAGTATGCATTAGCAAAAGAAATAAGAGAGGGGTCTAATAATGAAGCAGAAGCAGTAGGAATAGTTGAGGCACTCAGAATGTGCAGAGCCATGGAGTACAAAAATATATGGCTCCAAACAGACTCCTTGCTACTAAAGAATGTTATTGATGGATTGTGGAAGCCACCATGGAACATTGTTGAACATATGGAGGAAATTAGTAGATTAAAAGAGGGGTGCAATATCAAAATTTCACACATATACATCTAAGATAGGGGAGATAATGAATGTTATGATTTCTGGAGCCTAGATAGTCAAAGCAGGAGGATTGTTAATGAGGATAAACTACAATGTCCAAATCTTTGAATAAGAGTTGCAAGAAGATAGGAGGGTTGAAGGGAGAAGGAGATGGGAGTAAAGTTGAGGGTTTATTTGGCAATCACCATGTTCAAATCTGTAAAGAGGAGAACATGGTGATTCTATTTTTCACTAACTATGGTTTCTTTTTTGCAGGTTCTGAAGATGTAAATTCAAGGAAATTGCCCAGAAAGAGAATTGGGCAATCACATAAGCAAAATGGTACAGGGGATACAGGGAATCAGGCATGGATTGGCAGATATCACACCCAAATCCTTTTGGAGGAGGGGAAGTTTAATGCTTGTTTGGTCTTTCACTTGGACAAATCTTACTTGGTGGTATCAGTACAGTGTACTCAATCCAAGGAGAGGAATTCAAGGGAAGACACATTTGATTGCAAGAGATACAAATCTAATTATGACAAAGCAAGATTTCAAAGATACAGAAGACAAATATCACCAATCACAACACAAGCAAAGCAAGCAAATACATGGAGTCATACAGTTTTAGCAATCCTAGCTATACTATATGTTTTAAGGAATCCCCAGGTAGTGGTATTAGTACTATGTACTCAATCCATCGGGGTGAACTTAAGCATAGAGTATAGTGAGGTAACAAGAAAGGTTACAATGATTAATGCAGAGACTATTGGACTCAATTGCAAGTCAATGGTAACAGAATCATTGCAAAGGCATTCAGAGGTAGTAATCTTATTTATAATCTATGGTTTAAGGAATCCTCAGATGGTGGTATTAGTACTATGTACTCATTCCATCGGGGACAACTTATACCTAGATTATAATGGGGTCACAAACAGGTTTACAACACAGAAGCAAGAAATTAGAGGATCATACTGCAATGTATCAAAAATGAAAGCAGGAACAACATACATAAAGAACAAACAAGCACAGGATTGGGGATTTTTAGTTACATGTTTGACTGACAGTAAATCTTACTGTATGAAGCATACGTGTAAGGAAATAGCTAAGAAAAAGAAAAACAATATTGGTCTACATACATGGAGTGGTCTAAATACAAGCTACAAAGGAAAGGAGTTTACAAATTCGGCCAAAGTTTCCACAGGCATCTACATTAGTGTTCAGCAAGGGGATGTATTGGTACCAGAAGGGGTGGGCTTTAGGGCTTTCACAGCAGATGCAGCAACTGGACAGATGATTTTGTGAGACTCAAAAGCACTTCCACAACACGAGGCATACAGATCCAGGTACATGCATGAGGATTCAAAGAAGAAATGGAGTTAGTATAATAGATTGGAGCAAGGATGAAGAAGAAAAAGCACAAAAGAAAGAGAGAGAGAATCGATATTACCTAGGTGATCTTCAGGAGAGAATTGATGTTATTCTTTCACTTGTTCAACAAGGGGATGTAATGGACAATGGCGTACCAGAAGGCGTGTGCTATAAGGCCTTCACAGTAGCTGCAGTAGCTAGGATGAAGAATCAAGAGGTCCAAAATCACTCCCATCAGACGAGGCATACAGATTCATGAAGATACAAAGCAGAAATGAAGTTAGAACAGTAGATTTGAGCAGGAATGAAGAAGATAGAACTCAAACGAAAGAGAGAGAGAGGCGACATTACCTAGATGATCTTCAGGGGGAGCTGAGGAGTCTGAGGACAGAGGAAATGTATTGGGAATATGAAATGGGTAGTCGGTGTGTAATGAAATGGTGGGGTATCTCGAATATGTTATACAGCTGCACGTGTTGGGTGAAGAGAAGGGTACATCAGAGGCCATTTGTGCAATTTATTAAGGTGGAAAGGGAATTTGGCTACTCACGTAAATACAATTGGTTGGGCAGTGGCTATCAGTGCAAGATGGCTCTCATTTGGGCTGGTTTTAACGGGCCATCAGATGGTTATATGGGCTGGTTTGGGAAGGTGTCAATATTGGATTATATAAATAGCTATTGTATATGGTTTAAATATATGTGGCTATTTGTTAAATTCAATAATTTGACTAATTTGGCTGGTGGTGCAAGGTGGAGGTTATTTCTGCAAATCAGTAGCATATCTGCTAAGTTTCGGGCAGATCTGTTTCTGTATTTGGGATGGATGGTTATTTGTTTAATATGGAATTCTATGAATAGCCATTATACATATATGTGGCTATTTTTTCAATTCAATTATTTAAGTAATTTGGTTGTTGTTGCAAAGGAGAGGCTGTTTGTGCAAGTCAGAGGCGTGTTTGGTTTCAGATTTGAAGATCAAAATTGGACAATATTTCATGGGCTTGATGAGTTGGATCTTGGGCATTTTGGAAGTATAGTTACATGGACTAGTACTATTTACTTTGTAGCTTGATTTTAATAAATTTTAGGAGGTCAATATGTACTATCAATTTTGAGTACTATACTCAACTTTGATAATAGGATTTATGTAGTAGTTCACTTTTTATCGTTTTCGTACTCTAAGTCGAAATCATGCAGCTTGTTTGTTCTTTATTTATATATATAAT
>NW_017674476.1:11738-18463 GCF_001879085.1 Nicotiana attenuata
AAGGACAAATATGGGGAAGAGTTTCAGATGCGTACTTTGATTTATGATTCTAAGTTCAAAGTTGAAGAAGAGACACCAAAGGTAATGGCGTGGATTTCATTCCCAAACTTATTGCCTACTTATTTTGTTAAGGAGTGTCTATTTTCATTAGCTTCAGCTGTTGGCGTACCACAGCATCTGGATCAAGCTACTGTAAACAAGACACGACCTAGTTGTGCACGTGTGAAAGTGTTAGTTGATTTGTTGGATGATCTTCCCAAGAAAGTTAGGATGGATATACTAAATGAGAGTACTGGGGATATAAGGACGGAATGGGTGAACATCAAGTATGATTACCTTCCTAAATATTGCAAGGAATGTAAGTTACAAGGGCATGATTTAATGGAATGTTGGAAGCTGCATCCAGAGCTTATGACTAACAGGAAGGAGGAGAAGCAGGCTGTTGCAGATGGTAAGGTGCATGAAAATAAGGAGAATGCTCCTTTGATGATATTAACAAGTGGAAAGGTTGTTGGGAATGTAGGTACTCAGTGGAAAGAAGTCAGGGATAGAAGAGGTAAAAACACAGAAAAGCAGCTAATGGATAAAACTATGTCTGGTAAGGAATTAGTACCTGTTGAAAAACAAAATGCACTAGATTCTCAGCAAGTGAAGATTAATAACATGTTTGAAATATTAGAGGTGGACAATAGTGAAGACAATGCCAATAATCAGTTGGCTTTGGTGGAGAATCATGATCCTCAAAGTGTGATACCTAATACAAAGACTAATGGCAAGTTAAATCCTGCAGCACTAGTGTTTAAACCTACTTCTCCTGGATCTGACAAAGGCAAGAATGAAGGAAGGAAGAATAAGCAGAATGCACCAGCTACTAGTGTTACACCAACAAGGTTGAAAAGTCCAAGACAAAGAGAAGAATCAAAGACTAAGGAGCAGAAAATTTATGAGCAGCAGGTCCAAGAGTCTACTGCAGCATGGGTTCAAAGGGCCTTTAATAGCAATATTGTGGCAACAAATACATCTGTTCAAGATGTTCCTTCACAGGATACTAGAGTGGATTTGGCACTTACAAAGGAGAAGGAGAATGAGAACATAGTTGATGCAGAATTTGAAATCTTTCAAAGGATGGAAAAAACAAAATGGAAGGAAGGCAAATTGTGGTCTGAACAAATAGAGGAAGATACAGGGGAAGGAGATATTCCGGATGCACTACCAAGTGAGGAAGAAACTGGGGGAGACAAAATGGATGAAGGGGATCAAAGTGTAAATGGTAAGGCTAAAGACACCAAAAATTCAGAAGATCAAGTCAGAATTACTTCAGCAGAAGAAGGAAATCTTCAGAAGAAGAACAGTGAGGAAGGCAACAACATTACTGATAATGTGGATGTAGGTGTGAGTACTAAGGAGATGGATGTTAACAATATTGATCCAGGGGGAACAGAGGATCATATTAAAAGGTTAAAAGATGCAGACACTACTGATGTTATTCCAAACCAGGTTTAACAGAAAAAGGAGGGAACATAAGTCACTTTAGCACCTCAAATTATCAGTCAGAAATCAGTAATGTCAATGAAGGTGGTTGATAAGGCAGGTGATAAAGGGGAAGAAGGTGCAGGCAATGACATGGATGAAGAATCTACAGCTCAAAATTTTCTTAATATTGCCAAGCAAGGAGATCTATCCCCCAGACAAATTGACCAAGTCAAATCTGCAGCCAAAGGAAAAAAGAAGCAACAGAAAGACAATCAAAATGCTCCAACAGGTGGAGTTCAAACAAGAAGAACCCTGTCCAAATCTATTAACCACTGATGGATGCAATCATATGGAATGTCAGGTCTGTAAATACTATGCAGGCATTTGAAAGACTGATTCTTATGCATAGACAACATCATTTTGAATTTATAGGAATTCTGGAACCAATGCAACAGTCTAACAAAGTGGAAGGATATAGAAGAAGGATAGGGCTTGCTCAAGCAGTAGTGAATGTGTCAAACAAAATATGGGCATTTATTGATGAAGTATATGAAGTGGAGATAATGTATAACATGGTGCAGCAGCTGACTCTGAGATTATTCCACACTGAAACACATGTGGAACTGATTCTAACCTTAGTATATGCAAAATGTGATCACATAGAGAGAATAGAATTGTGGGATTCATTATATGCAATGGCAACTGATATGACCTCTCCATGGCTTGTGGGGGGTGACTTTAATGTCATCTGGGATGAGGAAGAGAAGTATGGAGGATTGCCAGTGTCTTTGAATGAAATAGATGACTTTAGGCACTGTGTAAACACTTGTAACTTGTCAGATTTGGGGTTCAAAGGGAGCATTTTCACATGGTGGAATGGAAGAGCTGAGGATGACTGTATATTTAAAAGACTTGACAGGTGTTTGGGGAATGTAGAACTGCAGGAAATCTTCACAGGTTTGGAGGTTACTCACCTAGCTAAGACTAGCTCAGATCACTGCCCCATGATGCTAAAATGTGATATTGAAAAATCTCCAATCATGAAACCTTTCAGATTTCTGAATTTTTGGACTAAACATGATTCATTTAAAGAAGTGGTGAAAGAAAACTGGACAGCAGATTTTTGTGCTAATCCATTTGTGTTGTTCAACCACAAACTTAAGAAGCTGAAGAAGGTTTTATCAACATGGAGCAGAACAACATATGGTGATATTTTTCAGAAGATTGCTAGCTTAGAAGAAGTGGTACTTATACATGAAAGACATTTTGAGGCATACCCCACTCAGTTGAATAGAGAAAGATTAAAGAAGGTGCAGGCAGAAATGATGAAATACTTAGCATTGGAGGAAGAGTTCTGGAAGCAAAAGGCAGGAATGTCATGGTTCAAAGATGGTGATAGAAACACCAAATTCTTTCATGCCCAAGTCAGAGGAAGAAGGAAAAGGTTACAACTAAAGAGGATCAAGGATTGTAATGGTAGCTGGTTAGAAGAAGAGGAAAAAATTGCAGAAGAGGCAGTTAATTTTTATAGGGAACAATTCACAGAATCAGTTGTTCCAACAGTGTTTCACATCATGGAGCATGTACCTACATTAATAGGTAATGAACAAAATGACAAACTGATAGCACTCCCAACAAGAGATGAAGTTAAAAATGCAGTGTACGGCTTGAATGGGGAATCAGCAAGTGGACCTGATGGATACACAGGTGCCTTTTATCAAACATGTTGGGATATTGTGGGAGAGGATATTTATGCAATGGTGGTAGCATTTTTTAATGGCCAGCAGTTACCAAAATGTATTACTCATACAAACCTGGTCCTTTTACCTAAAAAGAAAGAGATCACCACTTTCTCTGATTTGAGGCCAATCAGCTTAAGTAACTTCATTAACAAGATTTTCTCAAGAATAATTCATGAAAGATTGGCAGATTTGTTGCCTGGTATAATTTCAGAAGAACAAGCAGGATTTGTGAAGGGAAGGAGTATAGTGGAGAATGTATTGTTAACACAGGAGATTATAACAGATATTAGGCTCAGAACTAAAGCTGGGCCAAATGTGGTGATTAAACTAGATATGACAAAGGCATATGACAGGGTATCATGGCTCTTTCTAACTAAAATGCTAAGTAAACTAGGCTTCTGTGAAAGATTTATTGGGATGATCTTTGACTTGGTAGGTAACAACTGGTATTCTGTATTGGTTAATGGTCAAGCTCATGGCTTCTTTAAATCCTCAAGAGGGGTTAAACAAGGAGATCCCTTATCTCCAACCTTGTTTATCCTAACTGCTGAAGCACTTTCAAGATTTAGCTATGCACATTATAGAGAGGATTACTCCTCCCTTCCAGCAGAATGTTCTTGATGTTCCCTTTTGGATGCTTGAAACTAGAGGCAATTTATCTGTAAAGACAGCATGGGAATATTTGAGAAGGAGAGAATATCCTAGGGTAGCTTATAAGATGATATGGGTGAAGGGGCTTCCTTTCAAAATTTCTTTCTTTATGTGGAAAGTTTGGAAAGCTAAATTACCTCTGGATGATTTCATGAAAAAGATTGGTTACCATATGCCATCTAGGTGCTGGTGTTGTGCTGAGCCTAAGGAGGAATCACTTGTGCACCTGTTCTTTTCATCTAAAGCTGCAGAAGCTGTATGGAAATATTTCTTACAGAGATCAGGCATTGCTGTACAGGGGTTGTCATTGCACCAGGCTATAATTAAATGCTGGACTGCACCAGTGGTACAGAGGTTGAAGCCAGTGATGCAGGCTCTACCATCATGCATAGTTTGGGAACTTTGGAAGAGGAGGAACAGCCTGAAACATGGGGATGCAGTCTCAGTGAGTAGGGTTATTTACCAATACTTGGTAAAGTTAAGAAAGCCTGGACTAAGGGTTCCTCATTGGTGGAGTGACTTACTGCTAATGATGGAAAACTATACACCTAGGCTCAAATATTACAAAGTGATATGGGAATTTCCTCAACATGGTTGGATCAAAGTTAACACAGATGGGGCATCAAGAGGGAACCCAGGCAGGAGTGCTATTGGTGTGTGCTGTAGAGATGAGGCTGGAGAGGTAAAATATGCAATGGGAAAGGAAATTGCTGAAGGATCAAATAATGAAGCTGAAGCTGTAGCAATCCTGGAGGCTTTAAGGATATGCAGAGATAAAAACTACTCTCAAGTTTGGTTGCAAACTGACTCCATGTTGATGAAAAGCATTATAGAGAAAGCATGGAAACCCCCTTGGACTATTGTGGACTTGATGGAGGAGATAAAGGAGCTAATGGAAGGTTGCAGTATCAGGATATCCCATATTTTTAGAGAAGGAAACAAATTAGCAGATCATTTGGCAAACTTTGCACTGGACTATGGGAACATTGAATGCCATGACTTTTGGGAGTTGGATTCACAAGGGAGGAGAATAGTAAATGAGGACAAGCTACAATGTCCATACTTGAGGGTCAAAGTTTCCAAGAATTAGTAGGAGGAGGACACACTGGGGTGTGTGAGGATGCAGGATCTATAGATGGGATGCTTCATGTTCAAACCTGTTTAGGGGAGAACATGAAGGATCAATTTTTTGCTAATGATGTGTTCTTTTTTGCAGGTACAGTCATACTATCTAGACTTTATATTTTAAGGAAACCTCAGGTGGTGGTATTAGTACTTGGTACTCAATCCATCGGGGAAGAATTAAAATTAGAGTTTAGCATAGTAGTTAGGAGTATCATGGACAATAGGAAAGACATAATAGTACAGGTGGTAGCAGGACATCAAAGGCACATAAGAAAATCAATATCAAGGCACATAAAAGAAAAACAAGCAAACACATGTGGTCATATTTGTACACAGAATGCAGACAGCAGAAGTTTCATCCTAGCAAAACTCAGTTGGATGATGCATCTGTGTTTCCAGGTCATTCCCTTGAACAAATCTTACTTGGTGGTATTAGTACTTTGTACTCAATCCAAGGGGAGGAAGGCAAGGGAAGATACAGTACAAGATAATCAATCAACAACAACTACAGCACAAGCAAAGCAAGCATATATGTGGTTTGTCACAGTTATAGCAGTCATATCTATATTCTTTGGTTTAAGGAAGCTCCAGGTGGTGGTATTAGTACTATGTACTCAATCCACCGGAGTTAAATTAAATCTAGAGTATAGAGGGGTTGCAAAGAAGATCAATTGCAAGATATCATACAAGTTTGCAGGATTCTATTTTTGTACAAACATGACAACACTGTCAGACATAGAGAACAAGCATGCACAGCTTTTGGGCCTTTTATTTGCACATTTTGCAGACAGTAAAATCATCAATGCTAGTGATTTTAACTGGATGATGCAAAAGGATAAGGAAATAGAGAAGGACAAGGGGTACAGCAAGGAAATACATCCAGGTTTTTCTATTACAACAATCTATCGGGGAGGGGAGAGTACAAACTCGATTGAAGTTCTCACAGGCAATTCCACTGAGGTGCAGAAGGGTGTGGTTGACGGTGTCTCTGAAGCTTGGCAACATCGGTTCTTCAGAGCAGCTGCAGTTAAACAGGAGTTTTGTGAGGTCCATCTTCAGTCCTCCAACACCATTGATTTAGGTACATACAAGAAGATTCACATAAGAAATGGAGTCAGTCGATTTGATTTGAACAAAAATGAAGTAGACAGTAGAGAGAAGGAAGAGAGAGGAGGTCGATATTACCTAGGGCGGAAACATGTGGAAATGAAAGGACAAGGAGATACATATGGGAAGCTAGGTGTAATGAAGGGGTGTATAGTGGGATACACGCGTACATTAGGAAATGAGAGTGCAGGGGTTATATTTGCAAATACGCGTACTTTGGGCTTATTGGGGCTACTCATGCAAACCGGTATCACTGCTGCTTTGGGCTGTGGACAATTAAAGGTGGAACTGGGCCTGCATATAGTAATGTGGCTACTTTTGCAAGTTCAGGAGATTGGAGACATTGGAGTAAGTTGTGGCTATTTCTGCAAAGCAGTAGTAATTTTAATAGGGCTGATACAGGGGAGGCTGGTTGTGCAAATCAGTAGCGCTCAAGCAATGGGGCTAAAATTGCAATTTGACCAACTTCAAATAATACAACAGGCGATGGCTATTTCTGCAGTTCATGCGTTTGGGCTGGATGTGCAATTTGGAGGCTATTTTCGCAAATCCTATGATTTTTCTGGGCTGGCCGTGGAGGTCTCTTGGCTAATATACATGGGCTTTGTGGATTGGGCTGCTGTGATT
>NW_017674476.1:25791-31523 GCF_001879085.1 Nicotiana attenuata
CTATGTGTTCTAAGGAATCCCCAGGTGGTGGTATTAGTACTATGTACTCAATCCATCGGGGTGAACTTAAGCATAGAGTATAGTGAAGAAACAAGAAAGGTTACAATGACTAATACAGAGACTACTGGACTCAATTGCAAGTCAATGCTATCAGAATCATTGCAAAGGCACTCAGAGGTAGTAATCTTAATTATAATCTATGGTTTAAGGAAGCCTCAGATGGTGGTATGTGTACTATGTACTCATTCCATCGGGGACAACTTAAACCTAGTTTATAATGGGGTCACAAACAGG
The DNA here is from genome assembly GCF_001879085.1 of Nicotiana attenuata. Taxonomy (NCBI): domain Eukaryota; kingdom Viridiplantae; phylum Streptophyta; class Magnoliopsida; order Solanales; family Solanaceae; genus Nicotiana; species Nicotiana attenuata. The sequence goes on from NW_017674476.1 coordinate 26,086, forward strand.
TTTACAACACAGAACCAAGAAATTAGAGGATCATACTGCAATGTATCAAAAATAAAAGCAGGAACAACATACATAAAGAACAAACAAGCACAGCATTGGGGCTTTTTAGTTACATGTTTGACTGACAGTAAATTTTACTGTATGATGCATACGTGTAAAGAAATAGCTAAGAAAAAATAAAAAATTATTGATCTACATACATGGAGTGGTCTAAATACAAGTTACAAAGGAAAGGATTTTACAAATTCGACCAGAGTTTTTACAGGCATCTATTTTGATGGTCAGCAAGGGGATGTATTGATACCAGAGGGTGTGTGCTTTTGGGCTTTTGCAGCAGCTGGACAGATGATTTGTGAGTTTCAAATGTACTTCCACAACGCAAGACATACGGATTCAAGTACATGCATGAAGATTCAAGGAAGAAATAGAGTTAGTATAATCGATTGGAGCGAGGATGAAGAAGAAAAAGCACAAAAGAAAGAGAAAGAGAATAGATATTACCTAGGCGTGTGCTATAAGGCCTTCACAGTAGCTGTAGTAGCTAGGCGGAAGAATCAAGAGGTACAAAATCACTCCCATCAGACGAGGTATACAGATTCAAGCAGATTCATGAAGATACAAAGCAGAAATGAAGTTACAATAGGGGATTGGAGCAGGAATGAGGAAGATAGTACTCAAATGAAAGAGAGAGAGAGGCGACATTACCTAGATGAGCTTCAGGTGGAGCAGAGGAGTATGTGGAGAGAGGAAATATTTTGGGGATATGTAATGGGTAGTGGGGATTGTCGGTATGTAATGAAATGGTGGGGTATATCGATATACAGGTGCACGTGTTGGGTGAAGAGATGGGTAAATCAGAGGTCACTTTTGTGCAATTTTTTAGGCTGGAGATCAAATGTGGCTATTCATATGAATGCAATGGTTTGGGCGGTGGCTATCAATTCAATATGGCTTTCATTTGGGCTGGTTCTGTTGGGCCGGCAGATGGATATATGGGCTGTTTGGGAAGGTGTCATTATTGGATTATATAAATAGCCACTGTATATGGTTTACATATATGTGGCTATTTGTTAAATTCAATAATTTGAGTAATTTGGCTGGTGGTGCAAGGTGGAGGCTATTTGGGCTACTTCGGGCAGATCTGCTAAGGTATTTGGGCTGGGTTGGTATTTTAATGTGGAGTTGTATGAATAGCCATTATATTTTGCACATATGTGGCTATTTATTCAATTCAATAGTTTGAGTATTTTGGTTGGTGTTGCAAAGGAGAGGCTGTTTTTGCAAATCAGAGGCGTGTTTGGTTTCAGATTTAAAGAGCAAAATTGGACCATATTTTATGGGCTTGACGAATTGGATCTTGGTCATTTCGGAATTATAGTTACATGGACTAGTACTATTTTACTTTGTAGCTTGATTTTAATAAATTTTAGGAGGCAATATGTACTATCAATTTTGAGTACTATACTCAACTTTGATAATAGGATTTATGTAGTAGTTCAATTTTTATCCTTTTCGTACTCTAAGTACGAACTCATGACAGCTTGTTTGTTCTTTATTTATATATATATAAAAATTAGCCCTAGGCTATGCCTAGCGGATTGTTTAAAAAAAAAACCCTAAACTCGAATATCGCTGCCATGGCCAATCTGGCTGGCGGCCAGCCATCTACGCCGGCTGGTCAGCCTCCCATCACGTCTGCCCAGCCCCCTACCACCTCTAACGACAATCCCCAGCCACCAAAAAATTTAAACGATCCAAAAAGTATGAATTATGCAGCGGCAGTGAAGCCTACATCGACTGCCATGCACGATCGTGCATCAGCAGTAGAACCTATCCCCCTTCGACGAGCCCAAGTGTTTCAAGGTCAACCAACAGTTTGCTTTACTGAGGCGGAAGTTGAACGCATGAACGTAATTGAAGGACTGCAATATGCAGTCGTGTGCAAATTCTCGTATGGATGGCCTGAGCTTAACGAATTACGTCGAATAATACCTATTCAATGTGGTATTAAAGGAGAGTGTAACATTGGTTTCTTACGTGAAAGGCATATACTGATTACGCTCTCATTATGGCAAGATTTTATTGATTTCTCATCAAAAGATGTTTATTATGTTAAGGATAAGTATGTCGAGGAATATCAGTTAAGAACGTTGATTTACGATGCTAAATTCAAGGCAGGGGAAGAAACTCCCAAGGTCATGGCTTGGATATCATTCCCAAATTTATTACCAACGTACTTTGTTAAAGAGTGCTTGTTCTCGTTAGCATCTGCTGTTGGTAAACCTTTGCACCTAGATCAAGCTACTATTAATAAAACAAGGCCCAGTTGTGCAAGAGTTAAGGTTTTGATTGATCTTATGGCTGATCATCCTAAAAAGGTTCGAATGGATATTGTTAATGAAGCTGCTGGTGAGGTAAGAACTGAGTGGGTGACTATAAATTACGATTACCTTCCTAAGTATTGTAAGGAATGTAAGTTACAAGGTCATGACATGATGGAATGTTGGAGAATTCATCCTGAGCTCATGGCACACAGGAATGAGGAGAAGCAAGATGCAGCAGAATATTCTAGGCAAGGCAATAAGGAAAAAGAAAGAAATAATGCTCCTTTAATGATTCTTTCAAGTGGTAAAGTCGTGGGCAATCAAGGGACACAATGGAAAGAAGTTAGAGATAGGAGAGGGCAAGGAAAGGAAAAACAGATGGAGGCAAATGATAAAGTAGGACAAGAAATAGTTCCTATGGATATTCAAAAGGGAGGAGGTTTACATCAGGTACAAACTACTAACAAGTTTGCAATCTTGGAGGTTGAAAACAGTGAAGATAATGGTAACAAACAACTGATAGTGAGGGAGGAAAGTTGTGGGCCAATAGATGGATCTAAAGCCAAAGATGCAGAGAATAGGAACAGGGTAGATAAATCTACACTTAACAGTGAAGGGAACACACAGGCAAGAATTGGAAGCAAAATTAACCACACAGGAGTGGGAGGAAGTCTTAATTCTATAGCTCCACATTATACTTCAAGGCCGGAGGAGTTGGTGCAGAAAAAGGTCAACCAAGAAGCAAACATGGGTGATGCAGATAAGAGTCAAAAGGCAAATAATGAGTCCACAAGTCAATGGGTACAAAGGGCATTCAATACTAAGGTAACAGCAATAAACACATCATGTCATGAAATCCCTTCACAAGACACCTTAGTGGAGGAACAGCTGGCTTTAAATGATAAAAAGGAATTTGTAGAAGATCCAGATTTGGAGGTGTTTAAGAGTACTGAAAAGGCTAAAGCTATAGGAGGGAAATTATGGGCAAACCAGACAGAAGAAGTAGATGAAGATGGTCAGATCCCTGAGATACTGCAGAGTGATGAGGAAAGGGGTGAACATGAAGTGGAAGAGGAAGATCAAAGTGTAAATGCTGATGCAAAAAGTAAATTCACATCCACAGATGTACAGAGTTCAGGCAATGTTATTATGTCAAGCTCACAGTTGCAGGAAAATGCAGCCCAGTTGAATTGTGAAGACAATAATGATGGTATAGTGCTTGGCAAAGTGGTCAATATTAGCATGATAGATCCAGGAGGAACAGGCCAACAAGCAGATAATAGTAATGTACAAACAAAAGATAAAGTGAGTGAAGTTACAGAAGGCATGCAAAAGAAAAAGTTGCAGGATGCAATAGGAATTAATGTCCCAGTGCTTCCTGTACAGATGCAACTCACTAATATGCAGGGAAAGAAGGAAGTTGCTCATCAAAATCATGAGGCAAATATTGTGGAGGTCATACACATTCAAGGGATAGATGAAAATCAGAAAAAAGCAGAACACATAGATAGAGATATGGATGAAGAGTCAACTGCTCAAAATTTCCTTAATGTAGCTAAGCAGGGAGATTTATCACCAAGACATTTTGACCAGGTCAAGTCTGCAGCTAAAGGAAGAAAGAAACAATCAAAGGAGACTTCAAATGCACCAGCAGGAGGAGTTCAAACTAGGAGAACACTGTCCAAATCCCAAAATCTATAATGGATGCTATCATATGGAATGTAAGGTCAGTGAACACTAAGCAAGCTTTTGAAAGAATAATTACAATGCATAGACAACATCATTTTGAATTTATTGGGATTCTGGAGCCTATGCAACAATCTAACAAAATTGAGAGATATAGGGCAAGGATTGGGTTAGCACAAGCTGTGGTAAATGTTTCTAATAAGATTTGGGCCTTCATAGATGAAGTTTTTGAAGTTGATATTATGTATAATATGGCACAACAGCTGACTCTGAGACTAGTACATACTGAAACTCATGTTGAGATGGTTCTGACTCTAGTATATGCCAAATGTGATCATATAGAAAGGATTGAACTATGGGACTCTTTATATGCAATGGCTTCAGATATGAGTGTTCCTTGGTTGGTAGGAGGAGATTTTAATGTGATCTGGGATGAAGAAAAAAAGTATGGAGGATTACCTGTGTCTATCAATGAAGTAGATGATTTTAGGCACTGCATTAATACCTGTAACTTGACAGATTTGGGTTTTAAAGGGAGTATTTATACATGGTGGAATGGGAGATCTGAGGAAGATTGTATCTTCAAGAGACTGGATAGATGCTTTGGGAATACAGAATTGCAGCAGACTTTTCCTGGCTTGGAAGTTACTCACTTGTCCAAGACAGGATCTGATCATAGACCATTGCTACTAAAATGTGATATTGAATCTCCTCCTATTAAGAAACCTTTTAGATTTCTTAACTTCTGGGTTAAACATGAATCTTTCAAAGAGGTGGTTAAAGAAAATTGGTCAGCAGATTTTAGTGCTAGCCCCTTTGTCATCTTCAATTATAAATTGAAGAAGTTAAAGAAAGCACTGTCAACATGGAGTAAAGCTACATATGGGGATATTTTTCAAAAGATTGCAAGCCTAGAAGAAGTAGTTCTGGTGCATGAAAGACAATTTGAATTAAATCCCACAGTGATGAACAGGCAGAGACTACAAATGGTTCAAGCTGAAATGATCAAATATCTTGCTTTGGAGGAAGATTTCTGGAGACAAAAATCTGGTATGATATGGTTTAAGGAGGGGGATAGAAACACCAAATTTTTTCATGCACAGGTTAATGGGAGAAGGAAGAGATTGAAGATATCAAGAATCCAGGACAGTCTTGGTAACTGGATTGAAGAAGATGAATTAATAGCAGAGGAAGCAGTAAAGTTCTATAAAGATCAGTTCACTGAGAGTGTAATCCCTTCAACATTTGATATTCTGAATCATGTCCCTACACTGATAGATGGAGAGCAGAATGAGAAGTTAATAGCATTGCCTACAAGAGAGGAAGTGAAGCAGGCAGTAATGGGATTGAATGGGGATTCAGCAGGAGGTCCAGATGGTTTTACTGGTGCATTCTATCACTCATGCTGGGAGATTATTGAAGATGATG
>NW_017674476.1:38500-75257 GCF_001879085.1 Nicotiana attenuata
TTTCCTTGATTTTACTAAATGGGAAAAAATTAAAATGAAAACCTAATTTATTTCCAAAATTAAGCTAATTAATTTAAAATTGTTTAAACCTATTTCGTGACAAATTCAACAATTAACAATTAAAATGCAAAAAGCAGATATTTTTGTTATTTTCCTTATAGTTTGTTTTAAAAACAACTGAACTACTAATTAATCCTAAAATATGACATTAAAACCTAGAAACAAAACCCAAAACCCCTCTGCCTTCTCTCTAGAAATAGGCGATTTTTCTATTTTAGAGAGAGAAAGCTCGGAATTCCGGTAGCCATGGCCACTGTGGCCGGCGGCCAGCCACCAACGATGGCTGGGCTGCCTCCCCAACCCCCACCCACTGTTTTACCCAGCCCCAGCGCACAACAAACAACACTGCGTCATCCCTACAATTTTGCCTAACTGAGAATTACTATACCAATGAATTACGCCAAAGCAATGCAAAACTCAAAGAAACACTGCCATGCAAGAACGTGCGTCTACGTGGAGCCTATCTTTATTACGTCGAGCAGATTTTGTCATTGGGCCAACCATTGGTAAAATTACGGAAGCAGAGGTAGATAGGAATGAATGTCATTGACGGGCTTCAATATTGTCTGTATTTGGAAAAATTTTTCCTATGTTGGCCAGAATGATAAATTAGACGAATTGTTCCCATGCAATGTGGAATAAAGGGTGAATGTAATATTGGGTACCTACGAGATAGGCATGTTCTTATTCGTATGACATTGTGCAAGATTTTGTTTGATTTACTTCTAAAGGTGCACAATAATATTTAAAGATAAGCATGGTCATTGAGTATCAAATTAGACCTCTAATTTATGATGTTTAAATTGAAAGTAGGTGAGGAGACTCAATTGGCTATGGCTTGGATTTCTTTCCCAGGCTTGTTACCTACTTACTTTGTGAAAGCAGTGTCATTTTCACATGCATCAGCTTGGGAGAAGCCATTGCACTTTAAGATATGGTACTATCAATAGACTAGACCTTGTGTGCTTAGGGTCAAGGTTTTGGTTGATCTCTTAGCTGATTTCATTCCTAAAAGGTTAGAATGGACATTGTGAATGAAACTACAGGAGAAGTTAGAACAGAATGGGTAACTATAAAGTATGATATGTTGCCTAAGTATTGCCAAAACATGTAGATTGCAAGGGCATGTGATTTTGGATATTGGAGACAGCATCCTGATTATCACCTTATGACCAATCAAAAAAAGGATGATAATAACAAGAGCAGACTCAGAATCAAAAATAGTCAACCATTGATGATTTCTATCAAGTGCAGAGTTGTAGGTAATGTGGAATCAAATGTAGAACAATGGACAAGTGAGAGATAATCGAGGGAAGAGAAAATTGCCAACAAGAAGTGAGGGAACGAAGTAGTATCAGCAAGTTACAACGAATCAAGCAAATGATAAAATTGCTTCATGTACAGGTTGATAGACAAATTGTATGCCGCAGGGTGTAATAATGTAATACAGTAAACATTAATGGTTGGACAGGAAAAGAAAATAGTCCCAGTTAATAACAATTGCAGAATGGTAATGAAGGTGCCAAGGCAAGAGGAGGTTTTAGATTTTGGGTACAAATGACCAGCAAAATACAAACATCTAATATGTTTGCTGTATTGGAGGTCCAGGATGGGATGAAGCAGCGAGGATCAAGCAGTTGAAGTGGAAGTTAGGAAAGCACTGCAAACTCATAAGGCAAATTAAATCCTACAGCTGCAGGGTTTACTCCTAAATCTATGGAATGGGAAGTACAAACAGGGAAAGGAATACTGACAAGCCACCTAAGACTAGAAATAATGCAAGTATGGAGACATTTCAAAGGGAATCAACAACATCATGGTTTAACAGAGCATTTAACTCTAATGTGTAGCTACCAAATCAGTCATGTCAGATGTACCATCTCAGCTACTGAGATTGATGCCACTCTGAAAAATACCAATGATATTGATTGGTATACAAGCAATGATGGGAGGGAAAGTATTGGAGTCAAACAAGTTGAAGAAGATTCAGAGAAAGGGGAATTGCCGGAAGGTGCATGTGGAGGTTAGAAATGCATCAGATGAAGAAAATAGAACAAAGAAGAACAAAGTGTCAATACAATGGACAAAGGCAACAATCAGTGGGAAACAGTAACAAAAACATTCAGAGTCATGGTGATAGATGTGAAGCAACTCAGGATGATAATGGAGGACAAATCCTTATAAGGATGGACCTCCAGATAAATCCAAAGAATTGCAAATTACAGATGTGCAGTATGAAGTTTGACTTGAAAATTAGTGTAGTTGGACACATTCTGATGTAAGTTGCAGTTAAGGAGGGATACAAAAAGTTCATGTGGTAACATAGGATCAAATTATGGATGATGCAGTAACAATTGGCAGGTAGTCAGAATCAGTGACAGAACCAAGGGATTCATTTGGCAAATGCAGAAATATTAAATTACTAGGGAAAGATCTGGATGAAGGTCTACACACAAAATTCAAGGAAAGTGGCAGGGCAGGAGATCTATCACCTAGCATATGGGATGCAGGGAAAATCTTGAGGAAAGAGGTAAAAGAAGATCCAGAGAGAAGTCAAAGTGTATTTCCTGGGTTCAAACTAGAAGAACCCTAGATCTAAATCTCACAATTAAATGATGATGCGATTATTTGGAATGTGAGATCAGTAATACAAAAGAGCCTTTGAAAGACTTATTAATATGCAAAGGCAATTCATGTTCAGTTTATTGTGGAATTATGGAACCAATGCCAAGAATCCTAGTAAATTAGAAAGATATAGGAGGAAAAAATTGCCTTTTTACAAGCTTTTTCCAATGTTTAACAAGATTTGGGTGTTTTGTTGATGAAGATATGGGGTGGATGTGTTGGAATCAATTCTAACAACAGATCCACCATGAAGCTTGACTAACTTGGACAATCAGAACTCTTTCATTGTCATTTTGTTTATGCCAAGTGTGACCCTATTGAAGGATTGAATTGTGGGATAGCTTATATTACTTGGCCAGAGATATGACAAGTCCATGGTGGCTGGCAGAGATTTTAAATATTATCTGCGGATGAAGAAGAGAAAGTTTGCGGGGGTTGCCAGTGTCACTAAATGAGGTGAATGATTTTTAGACACTGTGTTATAACACATTGTAACTTCACAGACTTAGGTTTTAAAGGTAGTATATTCACTTGGTGGAATGCGAGAGCTGAGGAGAATTGTATTTTTAAAAGACTGACAGGATGTCTTGCAATTATGAATATTCAACAGTTTTATCCTTCTGTAGAGGTTAATCACTTATTTCTAAAAACAGGTTCAGACCACAGCCCTATGCGATTTAACATGCAGTTCTGATGCAATTCAACCTAAAAAGCTTTCGATTTCTTAAATTTTTGATAAAGCATTCCAACATTTAAGAACTATTGGTCAGAGATAACTGGAGAGTGGATTTTGCTGGAGATCATTCTATATATTCAATCAGAAGTTTAAAGAAGTTTGAAAAGGCTCTTTCAGCCTGGAGCAGGAGCACTTATTTGGGGATATTTTTCAAAAAATGCAAGTTTGGAGGAAGTAGTAATTGTTTCATGAGGCTGGTTGAAGAGGAATCCTTACAAGTCAAAGCAAGACAGAGGTTACAGAAAGTGCAGGCTGAGCTAATTAGATATTTAAGTCTTGAGGAGTATTTTCTGGAAGCAGAAGGCTGGTATGAATTGGTTTCATTGATGGTGATTAGGTAATACAAGTTCTTTCATGAACAGGTAAATGGAAGAAAGGAAGAGGTTGCCCATTTAAAAGAATTTAAGAATCAGAAGGATATGGCCTGGAAGACAACACAGACATAGCAAAGGAAGCAGTGAGTTTTTTTTCAAAAAAACATTCGCATGAGGGAGAGTAGTGCTACAAACTTTAAAATTCTGGAAAAATGTACCAAATTGGTAGACAATATACAGAACACTCAGCTAATTCAGCAGCCTACAGAGGAGGAGACGATTAGAAGTGCGTTTATGGGGTTAAATGGAGAGATTGCAGGGGGTCCTGATGGTTTTACAGGTGCATTCTATCACTCATGTTGGGAAAATAATTAAGGAAGATGTTGTAGCTATGGTGAGGCCTTCTACAATGGGTCATGAATACCTAAGGTATTATAACACATACCAAATCTGGTATTGTTGCCAACAGAAGGAAACAGGGAAAACATATTCTGGACATTTGAGACCAATGCAGTCTCAGTAATTTTATCAATAAAGTTTTTTTCTAGGAGTAATTATGAAAGGACTAGTGGAGATGCTACCTAATTTGATCTCTGATGAGCAAGCTGGCTTTGTCAAGGAGGAAGCATAGTGGAGAATATTTTATTAACTCAAGAGATTAGTGACTTATATTAGACTAAACCAAAGCAGGACCTAATGTTGTTTTAAAAGCTGGACATGATGAAGGCTTATGATAGGACTTTCCTGGATATTTCTATTCCAAAGGTCTTAAGAGGATGGGCTTTGGTGAAGGTTTATTGGTTTTGATATTTGGAATTGTATCTAACAACTGGTATTCAGATACTATTAATGGGCAGCCTAATGGTTTTTTCAGATCTACTAGAGTGTGAAGCAGGGTGATCATTTATCACCTACTTTGTTCATATAAGCTGCAGAAGCTATGTCAAGGAGCTTGAATGCAACTTCACAGTAACAGGCGTTTAAAAGGATTTGGAATGCTAAATAGAGCCTAAGAATCAATCATCTAGCTTATGCTGATGATACTATCATTTTCTCTTCATCTTGATACTATTTCCTTGAGGCTAATTTATGGCATTTCTGATGACTATAAGTTGCATCAGGGCAGTTGATTAATAAGAACAAATCAGCAATATATTTGCATGAATCAGCAGGCAGATGTGGTTGATAAGGTACAAAGAATTACAGGAATTCCTAACAGATTTTCCATTTACGATATCTTGGATGCCAATTTTCTACCTAAGGAGGAGGATGAGTTACTATCAGGACATATTACTAAGGTCATGGACAGGTTGCAGAGTGGAAAGGTAAGCTTCTATCTATAGGGGGAAGGGCAGTGTTAATTACAAGTGTGCTTCAAAAGCATGCCTATACATTTGTTGTCTGCAGTAAACCCTCCAACATATGTGATTAACAGGCTTCATAAAATCTTTGCACAAATTCTTTTGGAGTAATACAGTTGGTGTATCAAGTAGGCACTGGGCCTCTTGGAACACCTTATGTTTACCAATGTGAAGAAGGGGTGCAGGGTTTAGATCATTGCTGAGCATGTCTACGCTTTATCTGCAAACTATGGTGGAATTTCAGAACAAAGCCAAGTCTATGCGAGTTCATTTATGAAGTAAAAAATATTGTAAAAGCTAATCCTATGATAGTGCCTTGGAGAGCAATGGCTCTCTATGGTGTGGGAGGAAAATGTTAGAGTGTAGGGATTTTATAATAGAGCCACAAATTTTTATGGCAGCCCAATGGTCGAACACTTTGTTTGGTTATGAGAATTGGACAGGACTCGGTGCTTTGTACTTTGTCACTCCACCAGGGACTTTTATATGTGATGAATCTATTCAAAACATATATGAAGTGATACTGAATGTGCCAGTGGGATAGGAGCTTATTTAGAAGGATTTTACCAAAGAGGAATTGTAGATCATTCATATATTACAGAACATAAAACCTCCAACAGTTGATAGTGTTATTGACAAGTCGGTATGGATGCTAGAAACCAATGGGGAATTTTCAGTAAATTCAGCCTGGGAGTATGTGAGAAGAAGAAGTCAACCCTGCAATGCTTATAGAAAGATCTGGGTAAAAGGTCTTCCTTTTAAGGTAGCCTTTTTTATGTGGAAGTTGTGGAGAAACAAATTACCATTGGATGATTTTTTCAGAAGAATTGGGTACCTAATGGCATCTAAATGTTGGTGTTGTGCAGCACCAAAAGAAGAAACAATGCAGCATGTTTTTTTCACATCAAAAGCAGCTGCAACTGTTTGGAAATATTTTTTGGGAAGTGCAGGAATATCAACAGAAGGGGTTTCATTGCAACAAGCTGTGATTAAATGTTGGACTGCTGATGTAGTTTCAAGACTACAACCTATTTTGCAAGCTCTGCCATCTGTGATTGTTTGGGAACTATGGAAGAGGAGGAATAGTTTCAAGTATGGGGAAGCTGTTACAGTTAGTAGAGTCATATACCAGATATCTTCAACTATGCAGTCTTTAGTCAAGTTTAGGAAGCCTGGGCTTCAGAATGTTCCACATAAATGGCCTGACTTACTCAGAATGATGGAGAACTACACACCAGTGTTGCAATACTCTAAAGTTCCATGGGAATTTCCTAATGAAGGATGGATAAAAGTGAATACAGATGGAGCTTCAAGAGGCAATTCTGGAAACAGTGCAATTGGCTATGTTTTAAGAAATGAAGAGGGGGATATCATATATGCTTGTGGTAAGAAAATAAAGGAATGTACAAATACATATGCAGAAGCAATGGCAATGCTGGAAGCTATGAGATACTGTGTTCAAAATGATTATGTGTTGATTGAAATAAACACAGACTCAATGCTGCTAAAGAAGGTGTTGGAAGGAGAGTGGTCTGTTCCATGGAGTATTGCAGCAGAAGTTGAAGAAATAAAAGAATGGATGAATAGTAGTAATGTCATTATGTCTCATACATTTAGGGAAGCAAATAGATTAGCTGATCATTTAGCTAATTATGCTTTGGATGTGGGGGATATAGTGGCACACAATTTTTGGGATCTAGATACTCAAGGCAGGAAAATAGTGAATAGTGACAAGTCAAAATGCCCATACATAAGAGTAAAGGTTGCAGGAAGGTAGAAGGAGGGAAGGCAACAAGGTGGAGAAGAGTTAGTTCAGCATTTGGAGTTGATATTATAGACTGTTATATTCAAATCACTTGTGAAGAGAATATAACAGTCTATTTTCAGGGGAGGAATAAGGGAACAGGAGTAGAGATGCTGTTCTGTGGTCAAATTCTTCTGAAGAAGACCACAGAAACTTTTGTTTTAACTAACATTGTTTTTCCTAACCATTTTTTCTTTTTTGCAGGTTTTAATAGCAGATCCATGTCTCATTTATTGGTTAACCTCCCATGGGTGGTATTAGCACTTTGTGTTCATTCCCAGGAAGGAAGATCAATAATGAGTAACATGGATCCATGGAGTACTCTCACAACACCAGAATTGAAGACATGGAGTCATATTTTCTGGAGCTTAATTGTTGTGGCACCTACCAGTATAGGTGGAAAGTGTCACACAAAGCTACTAGGAAAAATGTACATCAATATACAATGTTGGTGTTGGTTCATTTGGCTGAATTGGCAGATATCATTGTTGTACAATATCAGGACAAAAATTGCAGGATTTTATAATACTGCAGATCATTATATTCAAATCCTTAGGGAGGAGGATATGGTGATCAGAGATTGTTCAAAGGGCCATGCTCAAATCCTTTTGGAAGTGGGCATAGAGATTATTTTATCTAACCTAGTTTGTTGTTTTGCAGGTACATGGAATTTGCTATTGTTCTATGGTGTAATAGAGATTCAATTGGTGGTATTAATGCCTAGCATTCAGCCCAATGGATTAAAATTACATCTAGACAATAGCATAAGCACAATAGTACCCAATATACAAGGAATTGCATCAAAAAATAAAACACAATATAAGGTCACAAATGCATTAAGGATGCTGACAACAAAATGCCTTTCATTTTTAAAGGGATTTAGTTGGATGATACAAAAATGCATACATGCTTTCAATCAGAGGCAGAAATACACATTACAACATACATGGAGTCAATTAATCATAAGACAAGCATATCCACAGGCAAAGCAGAAATTGAAGAAGCAAAAATGCACAAATCAGAGACAGAGAGAGAAGATTTTTACTCTCAAAATAGGTTACAAAGTCCAATTGCATATTCATGAAAATCTAAGCAGCTTCCATGAACATCTGAGCATCAGGTCACCATTTCTGAACGGAAAACCTACATGCACCATTTTGAGCAGCACCGCAACACATATTCCTGGTCAAGCTTTCATTGGATGTGGTAGATCTGATTCATTAGGAACTCGTTCATGGACAAATCTCTTGAAAGCAGCAGCAGCATGACATGGAGTTTCTATGAATGGGAAGGTAAACATGAGATAGAAGTCTCCACAGCATTTGAGGCAGCTAGACAGTATAAGCAGGAGGTCCAAAGCAGCTTAAACAAGTCGAGACAGAGTGATTCAGGCATGTACATGAAGATTAAATCAAGGAGGGGAGTTAGTAAGGTCGATTGGAGAAAGAGTAAGGAAGTCAGAACAAAAATGGAAGAGAGAGGGAGTCGATATTACCTAGGGGAGCTTCAAACGGAGGAGAAGGGACTGAAGAATGAAGAAATGAAAAGGGGATTTGTTATTACAATGGTGTTATACAGGTGTCTTTCAATAACCAAGATTAATACAACGTGTCTGATAGGGGGAAGGATAGATTTGGGTCTAATTTTGCAATTTGAGGGGGAGAAAAGTGACTATGGCTATATTAACAATTATCTAAGGGCGGGTAGTGGCTATAGATGGAAGAAGGTAGTTAGTTGGGCTTCAGGATGTTTGGGTCAAAATTATTTAGTCATTGTCTGTCTGTATAGCCATTATATATGGGAGCATTTCACTTCTATATATGTGGCTATATATGCAAGGCAACAATTTGAGGGAGTTTGGCTATGTATGCAAATTGGAGGCTACAGATGCACACTTTTTTCTACACTGGTTTGGCAGTACAGGCGCTATGTTGGGCCGATATTCATGGGCCTGAGTACACGGTATTTGGGCGCTATTTTGGGCGCTATTTTGGGCCTGATTACACGGTATATTGGACTGGACCGCATATCACATTTGTCTCATGGGCTAGTAGATTTTTTAATACTTAGTAATTATTATGTGATATCAATTTTGAGTATCTTACTCAATTTTGATATAGGATCTATGTAGCTATTATTTTATGTAGTACATTGTTTAGATATCATGACACTTTGTTTGCTTCTTTTATATAAATAAAAACTAGCCCTAGGCCTCGCCTAGTGGATTTTGCTAAAAAAAAAAAAACCTAGAAACAAATGTCAAGCGTATGTTTTTTATTTTTCATACGAATAAAAATGCACAAATAAAATGCAAACAATTAACAGAAAATAACACAAAATTCACAAAAAAAGGTAAAATAATGAAAGAAATCATTTGTTTGAATTTTTGGGAATAATTCACGTAGGGCAAAAATCACGTGCTCACAGCTGCCCCTCTTTGCTCGGAAACATGAAGAGATTTCGTGCAAAGATAAGTGAGTGGAAATGAGCTATTTTTCCCGTTTGAATATTCCGTGTGAAGCGTTTTTGAAAAGCGTCTGACCGAACCCTGCTTCAAAGGTTGCCTACATATCCTTGGCTAAAAAGGAATCAGGTCAGTGTAGTTCGGGAAGGCTTGGTAGCTGGGACTACTAGGAGCTGTGATTTCACTGCTGTTGCTGCTGCTACTGCTCGCTGACCTCCTTATTACAACGTGTTGAAACAAAAAGAAGCTAGCCTACGCTATGATCTATGAATTACAAAAAAGGTCCTATCTATGACTTCAAACTTGCTCTTGTGTTGCCTCGTATCCTTCCGATGGAATTCTTGCGTTGTTGCCTTGAATTGTGATCGGAGATGTTTTGCCATTCCTCCGAGTGACGCCTGACTGCTTAAATTTGAAATATATGCCTCTATTCTCCAGGCGGGCTCCTGACTGCTGACGCTTGAAAATTATTCCCTTGTTCTCCAGGTGGGCTCCTGATTGCTGAACTTGAAAAGTATTCCCTTGTTCTCCAGGTGGGCTCCTGATTGCTGAACTTGAAAAGTATTCCCTTGTTCTCCAGGTGGGCTCCTGACTGCTGAACTTGAAATATATTCCCTTGTTCTCCAGGTGGGCGCCTGATTTCAACAAAATAGACAAAGAAAATCTTCTGCTCTAGTTTGATGACTGGGCGCGTTACGTTACCAAATATTAAAACTTGAAAGATAAAATTTGCATTGTACTTCCCTTGTTTTCCAGGTGGCTGCCTGTCTTCTGAACTTGAAACGTATTCCCTTATTCTCCAGGTGGGCGCCTGACTGCTGAGCTTTGAGATGTATTCCCTTGTTCTCCAGGTGGGCGCCTAACTGCTGAGCTTGAAATGTATTCCCTTGTTCTCCAGGTGGGCGCCTGACTGCTGAGCTTGAAATGTATTCCCTTGTTCTCCAGGTGGGCGCCTGATTGCAACAAATAAAGAAAACAAAGAACATTTCCTGCCCCAGTTTGGTGGCTGGGCACATATGTGAGTGTTAAATTGAATTATTCTACCAACTACTATAAGAATTTAAAAGCTAAGTCCTATTATCCAGGGAGGTCCTGACAGCTCCTAACAGTTATGAACCTAAGTTATATGTTCTAAAGGTATTACTCCCACTACGCTTGTTATCAAAAGGTTTTAAATTAGTCCCAATTATCCAGGAGGGTCCTGATAATCTTCTAGCTAAAAGTACGACTTCCACTATATTTTGCTATCTAAACCGACCTTAAAACTACGCCCCATTATCCAGGAGGGTCCTGAAAACTTCTAATTGAATCCTATCTTAAACATGCAAATTTTGAAACCCACTTATGCTCATTTGGGGTACATTTATGCTAAATTGTGCTACTCATGATTTTCTTGACATTTAAACTAAGCCCCATTTTCCAGGAGGGCCCTGAGAATTTCCAGTCATACCTGTTTGAGTGTTGCCTTTCCTTACGGAGGGTTTCTCCGAGGAAAACAAAACTTCTGCCCCTGTTTCAATCAAAGAAAGACCTTGTTAATACAAAACGATGGTTAGTTGCTGGCATTCTTGCTGGGTGCATCCTTGCTACCTCTGCCTTGTTTCCCTAGGCTTTCCTTGAATCGCTCTGACTTCCTCACTGACTTCAACCCCATGACTTTGATAACCCAAGTGTTCTATCCCATATTGTTGTTTTTGTGTGTATGATCCCTCTATTTGAAACTTCGCTTCTTCCCCCATAATTATCTAATTAATCCACCGATGAAACTTCCAGTGGTCCTTTATGACTTACTTTGCCTTTTGACATCTTTGATATTATCTGGCCCTGTTGTGCTGTACAACTAGGAAGCTGGTAGTTAGCCTTGACATTCCTCCCTTTTGTTTCGAATAGAACTGACACTGAAACATCTTGAAGACAGACCTCGAAAGAATGAAATGCAATGACCTCGAGGGTTAAGGATAGAGAGAATCCGAGAACGGGTGATTTGTAATGAAGAAATAAGAGAATAAGACTTATCTGAGTGGAAAAGCTGGTAACATTGAGCATGCCATGAATTTTAGATTAACCGGCCCAGTCTGTCCAACCAATCAACTTTCCATTGCCACATTTGCTGTTCCAGACTTTCATAACCTGATTTTCACCCAAACCCAAACCTTGCTCGTCTTGCAATGTCTTGAGCAGCTTTTAACCACAGACATGTCTCGTTTGCCTATTTGAAAAACTCACCTTCACCTTACGATGCCCGTGAGGGTTTTCACCAATAAGACTCTCTCATTTTAATTCCCCTCAACTCACTTCGCCTTACGGTGCCCGTTAGGGTTTTCACCAATAAGACTCTCTCATTTTTATCATTTTTTTGTACCGGAATGTTGCCCCTAACATGAATCACCTTTACTTGCTCGTCTTGGCACTTCTTGAAGACTAATCAGAAGGTCTTTCTTTGGACCGTAATGCAGGCTTTGGATGGGGTTAGAAAGAAGGGTATAAAAGGCTCAAAACAACTTAACATGGGTTCAAAGTTACAACTTTCGGAATCAAATTTCTCACAGCAACCACAACTTCTGCCCCAGTTTCTTTCTTGGGGACTTTTGGACTTTTATTTTGGTGTGACTGAACCTCAGAGGGAGGCTGCCTACGTACCCTTTCAGGATCAAGTCAAACGTAGTTCAGGTCATAAAATTACTTCGTTGTTGCAATCTTTCCTTTTCTTCCACTTTTCTTTTCTTTCTTTTCATTTCTTTTTCTTTCTTTTTGTTTTCTTCGTTTTTCTTTTCTCTCTTTTTCCTTCTTTTTTTTTCTTTTTTTTCCTTCTTTTCTTTTTCCTTTTCTTCTCTTTTCTTTTCTTCTTCTTTTCCTTTTCTTTTCTTTTGGACTGTGTTTTCTTGTTTCTTTGCTGATTTTCCTTGCTCGGGCTCCCGAGTTGTTATTGATTCCGAAAGAGGGGTAAAAGAAAATAAATGAGGCTCAAAAGGGATAACAAAGGATAAAGTGTTTGGATAGCAGAACAAAATGCCTTCGTCATTTCAATCTCAAAAATATGCCAAATACAATAAAGTACAGTTAAACAAAGAAATCATACATAGTATCGCTTTACTGCATCAGAGTTGATAGCCATTTCTACACATTTTCCTTCCACATCTGTCAAATATAATGCGCCATTGGACAACACTCTGGTTACGACAAATGGCCCCTGCCAGTTCGGGGCGAACTTTCCTTTTGCCTCGGCCCAATGAGGTAAGATACGTCTCAACACCAATTGCCCTACTTCAAACTTCCGTAGACGCACCTTCTTGTTATATGCTCTTGCCATTCTCTGTTGGTACAACTGACCGTGACATACTGCTGCCAATCTCTTTTCATCAATCAAACTTAGTTGTTCCAAGCGGGCTTTAACCCATTCAACATCATCAATTTCCGCCTCGGCAATAATCCGAAGCGATGGGATTTCAACCTCTGCGGATATTACTGCCTTAGTTCCATACACCAGTGAATAAGGAGTCGCCCCTACTGAAGTGCGGACAGTAGTGCGATAGCCTAAAAGGGCAAAAGGTAACTTCTCATGCCATTGCCTGGGCCCTTCTACCATTTTCCAAATTATTTTCTTGATGTTCTTGTTAGCTGCTTCGACCGCTCCATTCGCCTTAGGACGATATGGGGTGGAATTGCGGTGCGTGATCATAAACTGCTAACATGTCTCTGCCATCAAATGACTGTTGAGATTGGCCCCATTGTCAGTGATGATTACCTTCGGGATTCCGAACTGACAGATGATATTTGAATGCACAAAATCGACCACTGCCTTCTTGGTCACAGACTTGAAAGTTTTCGCTTCCACCCACTTAGTGAAATAATCAATGGCTACCAGAATAAACCTGTGCCCATTCGACGCTGCTGGCTCGATCGGCCCAATGACGTCCATTCCCCAAGCAACGAAAGGCCATGGTGCCGACATTGTATGCAACTCTGATGGTGGAGAATGAATCAAATCTCCATGTACCTGACATTGATGACACTTGCGCATGAAACTGATGCAATCCCATTCCAGAGTAAGCCAATAATAACCTGCTCGGAGAATCTTCTTTGCCAATACATATCCACTCATATGAGGTCCACAAACTCCCGCATGTACCTCGGCCATGATAACTGTAGCCTGTTTAGCATCCATGCATCTCAATAATCCAAGATCTGGAGCTCACTTGTACAACACTCCTCCACTGAAGAAAAACCCGCTTGCCAAGCGTCGAATTGCTCTCTTTTGATCCCCTGTGGCCTGTGCTGGATATACTCCCATCCTGAGGTATTCTTTGATATCATGGAACCACGACTCACCATCAAGTTCTTCTTCCACCATATTACAATAGGCATGCTGATCTCGTACCTGAATCTGTAAAGGGTCCACATAAGCCTTATCTGGATGATGCAACATTAACGCCAAAGTAGCCAAAGCGTCGGCAACCTCATTATGAATCCTTGGAATATGCCTGAAATCTATTGACTGGAACCGTCGACAAAGTTTATCCAAACACTGCCGGTACGGTATGAGCTTCAAGTTTCGTGTTTCGCATTCACCCTGAATTTGGTGTACCAGAAGATCTGAGTCACCCATGACCAAGATTTCCTGGACACCCATGTCTATAGCCAATCTCAAACCCAAGATACACGCCTCGTATTCAGCCATGTTATTGGTGCAATAGAAGCGAAGTGGAGCCGTAATAGGGTAGTGTTGCCCTGTCTCAGAAATAAGTACTGCTCCTATCCCGACACCTTTGGTGTTGGCAGCCCCATCAAAGAACAGTTTCCATCCCGACTTCTCTACTTGTTCTAATTCTTCAACATGCATTATCTCTTCATCAAGGAAATATGTCTTCAAAGGTTCATATTCATCATTAACTGGATTCTCGGCCAAATGATCAGCCAACGCTTGTGCTTTTATTGCAGTCCGGGTCACATAGACAATATCAAACTCCGTAAGCAAGATTTGCCACTTCGCCAGCCTCCCTGTGGGCATAGGCTTCTGAAAAATGTACTTCAACGGATCCAACCGAGAGATGAGATAGGTGGTATATGATGGCAAGTAATGTTTCAACTTCTGCGCTACCTAGTTTAAGGCACAACACATCCTCTCAAGTTGAGTGTACTTCACCTCATACGATGTGAACTTCTTGCTGAGGTAGTAAATCGCCTGCTCTTTCTTTCCTGTGATGTCATGCTGCCCCAGTACACAACCAAAAGAGTTATCCAAAACTGTCAGATAAAGGATCAAGGGTCTTCCCGTATCCAGCGGGACCAACACATGTGGACTAGCCAAATACTCCTTAATCTTGTCAAATGCTGCTTGACATTCATCCGTTCAGCTGACCGCAGCATCTTTCTTTAGCAGCTTAAAGATGGGCTCGCAAGTCGTTGTGAGCTGGGCAATGAACCTACTGATACAATTCAACCTGCCAAGCAAACTCATCACCTTTTTCTTGTTCTTTGGCGGCGGTAGCTCCTGAATGGCTTTGATCTTGGACGGGTCTAACTCAATACCGCGTCGACTTACCACAAACCCCAACAACTTCCCAGATGGGACTCCAAACGCACACTTCGCTGGATTAAGCTTGAGGTTGTACCTGCGGAGCCTCTGAAAAAACTTCCTCAGATCCTTGACATGGTCACATTGCCTCCTTGACTTTATGATCACGTCGTCTACATAGACCTCAATTTCCTGATGTATCATGTCATGGAACATGGTGGTCATTGCCCTCATATACGTTGCCCCTACGTTCTTCAGCCCAAATGGCATGACCCTATAACAATACGTTCCCCAAGGAGTGATGAATGCCGTCTTTTCCGCATCCTCCTCATCCATCAAAATCTGGTGATAGCCCGCATAACAATCCACGAAGGAACCAATCTCATGTTTGGCACAATTGTCAATCAATATATGGATGTTTGGTAGTGGGAAGTTGTCTTTTGGACTCGCCTTATTGAGATCACGGTAATCTACGCACACTCTGGTCTTTCCATCCTTCTTTGGCACAGACACAACATTGGCTAACCAGGTGGGATACCGCGTGACCCGGATGACCTTCGCCTCAAATTGCTTGGTGACCTCTTCTTTAATTTTTACACTAATGTCTGTTTTAAATTTCCTTAGCTTCTGCTTGACAGGAGGGCATGCTGGGTCAGTGGTCAATTTGTGGACCACCAAATCGGTGCTTAAACCAGGCATATCGTCATATGACCACGCAAAAACATCTTTGTACTCAAACAACGCTTTAATTATCTCTTCTCTAAGCTGAGGTTCCAAATGGACACTTATTTTTGTTTCCCGTACATTTTCATGATCCCCTAAATTGATTGCCTCTGTGTCATTCAGATTAGGTTTGGGTTTTTCTTCAAAATAGATTAATTCTTTACTGATTTCCTCAAAATCTTCCTCATCATCATATTCTATTTCGTCATCACACTCAATTTCTTGTATTATTATTTCGGAGTTAGATTGGCATTTATGACTGGGCCGAAGACTCCTCATGCATGACACATCACTGAAACCAGCGTAAAAGGGACTGTACAAGAAGGAAAAGAAAGACAAAATAAAAACTATCACGAATGAAAAAGGAGGAAAATTGCATTTCATTAACATTTAAGATAACAAGGTTTAACTCATCCAAACGGACGGAACATAGCATCCGAAATACAACCTTGGAAATAATCTAGATTAAACTGAAAGGAAATCAAAACTAACTACCAAGACTCCCTCCGGTAGGAAGGGGAGTTGCTTCCCAATTGTTAAGCTTTGCCTGGGGCCCCACGAACTGAACATCTGCCTTGCTTGGAACTTCTCCGGCCTCCAATACATTCACCTCACCAAACAACTTTTCAAACCTCTCGATCAGCTTCTTGTCGGGATCAATCACACAACTGGGCATTACTGTTGCTAGGCGCTTCCTAGTACCAGGCCTGACAAAGGAACGGGAAAGGCGAGGAATGGGTTTTGGAAGGGTCCATGCTTTCTTTTTCATCTTTCTAGCTCGCCTTATGTCTGCAGCAGTGGTCTTGAAGCCTAAACCAAAAGTATCCAGGTTTCCAGGAAGGGATATCGGTTGTACGATGCCTTGCAAAGAAGCACACAAGCCTTTTCCAGGTACAAATCCGTTCTTCAGCATTTCCGACACAACCATGACGGATGCAGCAGCTATTTTTGGCATAGGAATACACTCCCCTTCCGGGATCTTTTGAACCGATACCATATCAAAGACTTGATAAACCCATGGACCTTTGTCGTCCTCAGCTTCAATGAATGGCACAATGGCACCACCCAGAGTACACGAACTATCTTCCCCATGCACCACAATCTCTTGCCTGTCCCACTCGAATTTGACCATCTGGTGCAAGGTCGAGGGCACTGCTTTTGCTGCATGAATCCAGGGTCGGCCTAGCAAGAGATTGCAAGAAACAGCCACGTCGAGCACCTGGAACAACATATTAAATTCAACCGGACCTATCGTCAGTTCCAACACTCTATCCCCAACTGTGTTCTTTCCTCCTCCATCAAACCCTCGCACGCAAATACTATTCTTGTGGATTCTCTCACTGTCCACCTTTAACTTTTCCAGGGCGGAGAGAGGGCAGATGTTTGCACTGGACCCGTTGTCAATCAGCACCCGGGTGACCATAGAGTCTTCACATTTCACCGTGAGGTAGAGTGCTCTATTATGCTCAGTGCCTTCCAATAGCAGCTCATCATCAGAAAATGTAACCCTGTTGACCTCGAAAATATTGTTTGCTATTTTCTCTAGATTGTTCACGGAAATCTTATCAGGAACATGGGCTTCATTCAAAATTTTTATCAATGCCTGGCGGTGCTCATCCGAGTGGATCTATAATGATAACAATGAGATCTGTGCTGGGGTCTTTCTCAATTGTTCTACAATGGAGTAATCTTGTGCCTTCATCTTCTTCAAGAATTCTTCTGCCTCTTCTTCAGTTACGGCTTTCTTTACTGGTACTGGATTATCTTTGGTAATTTTAGCTTTTTTCAGCTCGTCAGGAGCAAAGCATCTTCCTGAGCGAGTCAGCCCATAGGTTTCACAAACTTCTTCCTTAACTTCCTTCCCTTTATATGTCACTGTCACTCGGCCGTAATTCCATGGGACGGCCTTTTCACTGATTACTGGTAACTGAGTCACTGGCTTGATGATAACTCGCTCTGTCTGAGCCTCTTTTACGATCACGGTGGGCTTGACAGCTGCCCTCGGCACTACCACTTATCTGGTTCTTGTTTTACTGCAACACTGCTCAAAGGCTCATTCTTTACCACCACAACTGGTTTGCTAACTGTCCCTTCTAGCTTGATCGATGCTCTCCCCCTTGTTGGTTTCTCATTTGATCTTTCCTCACTAGCCCTGATCATCATTACGGTTTGTGAAGGCTTCTTGTGCTCTCCCTTTGTACTAACTCAATCATATGAGTCTCGTGATGGGTTGGCAATGGATTCTGAGTGATGTTAGGCGTCTCTAGGGCTTGCACTTCAATTCTGCGAGTATCAATGAGCTCCTGGATGGTCGTTTTCAAATGCTAGCATTTTTCTGTGTCATGTCCCGGAGCACCCGAGCAATACTCACAACTCACAGAGTGGTCCAGATTCCTTGGGGGAGGATTTGGCAATTTGGGTTCAATCGGACTCAACATGCCCAACTGTCTCAATCTGTGGTATAAGTCGGTGTAAGATTCACCCAACGGAGTTAAAGTCTTCTTCTTCTGCAGCCTATCATTCTTAGATGAAGGGTTAGGTCAAAAACCGGTTCCAATGGGATTTCTGTTGGTTCTCGGGGGTGGGTAGGTGCTTTGAGCTGGGTAAGTATTTTGTGGGGTGGGTGCGCGCCATTGCGCATGGGTAGGAGGTTGGGGGTATGTTTGGGCATGGTGGACAGAGAAATGGGGAACAGGAGGTGGGTAGTAGTGTTGCGGTGGGCCATATGGGGTGTGTGGGTAGGTTTGGGGATGAGGTCGAGGTTGGTGATAATATGGTGATGGACCCCTGGACCAAGCTCTCGATTCCACTACTGCAACATCTTCTTTCTTTTTCTTTCCCAATACCCCTCCAGTGCCGCTCTGAATAGCCTGGGTAGTTGCTTTGATTGCCGAATAGCTCATAATCTTGTTGGATTTAAGCCCCTCTTCCACCATACTTCCCATTTTCACTACCTCGTTGAAAGTTTTCCCCACTACTGACACCAAGTGACCATAGTAGGTGGGTTCCAAAGCCTGTAGGAAATAATCAACCATCTCGCTCTCTTTCATTGGAGGATCGACTCTTGTCGCCTGCTCTCTCCATCGGAAACCGTACTCTCTGAAGCTTTCTCCGGGCTTCTTCTTAATTTTAGTCAGTGACAGACGGTCCGGGACAATTTCGAGATTATACTGAAAATGACATGCAAATGCTTGGGCCAAATCGTCCCAAGTGTACCATCGAGCATGATCCTGTCGTGTGTACCATTCCAAGGCTGCTCCACTTAGACTTTGACTGAAGTAAGCCATCAATAACTCGTCCCTTCCCCCAGCTCCTCTCATTTTGCTGCAGAACCCCCTTAAATGGGCCACTGGATCACCATGTCCATCATATAAGTCAAACTTGGGTAACTTGAATCCTGTTGGCAACTGGACATCGGGAAACAGGCACAGGTCCTTGTAGGCTACACTCACTTGACCTCCGAGACCCTGCATATTTCTGAATGATTGCTCTAGGCTCTTGACCTTCCGTATCATTTCCTCTTGCTCGGGGTTTTTGGGAGGCTTTTCTTCTTCAGCTGAGAGATCAAGACGGGGAGTGTAAGAGCATGGTTCTGGTGGTTTGAAAGTGGCTTCGGGTGGGTAATACTGGTTATCATGGGTTTGGAACAAAGGTTTTCTAGAGGACCTGTGTAATGCGACAGGTGGAGGAGCCACAAACACATGAGTAGTTGGCGGTGGAGGGCATGGAATGTGTTTGGGTGGTGGAGGTGGTGGTGTTTGAGAGGTGGTTCCGTAGTACTGCTGGTAAGTAGGGAAAGCCGGAGATGAGTTCACTGTGGGAGGATCTTGAGCCTGAGCTAGTGGTGGGATGTAAGCGGGGTTAGCAGGATAAGCTGGTGGTAGATGTCCCTTAGACCAGGCCTGGTACATCTCGGCCATTTGTTGCTTCAATTTATACATCTCCTCCTTCATTGCATTAACGTCCACTACTTCCTCCTCCCTAGACGGGTCGACAATGCTTGCTTCTAATTCCTGGTTGACCATGTTTGACTTATCCTTAGAGCGGGTGTTGTAGGGATGGGTTGCCAGAATGCCAGTCAACTTAACAACTTGCCTGAACTCATCAACAACAACTTTGTTAGCGGTTAGAGCATTAACAGGTAGATAACCGCACATTTGGGAATGAATGCACCTAAGCCGTTAACCAGGTCTATTATGCCTTTGCTTGGTTGCATGCGTCATCCCGGCTTTTCCTTATTTCTATGTGCCACTTCCTTTTTGTTTTTCCGTTATTTCTTGCCGCTCCCTCTTTTTTGCATTTTCTCTCTTCTCTCTTATTTTTCTATTTTTATTTGGTTACGGTCGAATCCTATGTAGATTGCCTACGTATCATGACCTCGCATGATTTAGACCAAGCGTAGTTCGTGAAAAATAAATGTAAAATAGAATCAAAATGGTTTTGGGATTTTCAATTTTATTGATAACAAATATGTCTATTACAAAGACTCCAAACTGACAGGTCAAAATAACTAACAGACTCTAATGCAGAAAAGAACTACAGACTCCACCATCCCTATTCCATTTTAAACGAAAATACAGACTCAATCGACTGACTGACTTTTAACGAAAAGGAAATGCGGACTCCAGTAGAAAAGGAAATACAGACTCAAATGACCAACTCTAGTAGAAAAGGAAATACAGACTCAAAAGACAAACTCTGGTAGAAAAGGAACTACAGGCTCAAAGGACAATCATGAATACATTAAAGCTCCTAGTGCCCGTGGGACATCGTTCGGTCTCGCCGCGGGCCTATATGCAAGTTCCCCTTGAAGTCTGTCCAGGTCACTCATTATCTGCTTCACAAATATCATCACCGATGCAAAGAAGGTGGTACGAGTCATGTTCTCGCACACTTGGCATTTCCTAGTAATGGAGTGAGCAACGGTTAAGATTCTCTCTCTGATTCTGCCTTTTTCTTGAAGCAACCGCCCTATCTGTTGGGCCCTAGCCTCCAAAGTTTGCTTGGCTACCTGGTTTTGTTCCTAGAGTTGTTGCAAGTCCATTTCTAATTGTGCCAATGCCGTGTAGCAGTGCTCTCTTTCAACTTTGAATTCTTTTGCCTGTTTGATCATTATGTTCTCTGTAGCAATGACCTTTTTCTTTAATTCCGTGACCTCATTGTCGTATTCTTCTTTCAACTGCTTAACCATGTGGGCCCGTTCTTCTGCGTTTTTAGCCAATTATTTCCGAACCCCGGCTAATTCCCTTTCTACTTTGTTGAGGTCAAAACTGTAGTCATTCACTTTTTGCCTTCGAGTTTCTATAAGGCACTCCTGACGGGATTTTCGGCCGCTAGCTTCATCTTTTGGATTTGGGCTCGTAAGGCTTCATTCTCTTTGGCCAATTTCTTTCTCTCGCCCTCATCAGCTGCGGCTTGCACGCTGTTCTCAAACTGGAGGTCTTGGACCTGTTTTTCCAATGCTCCTATTTTAGCTCTGTATTCATTTTCTTTAGCTAACCAAGCCCACTGTTCTTGCGATGATTCAGCAAAATCCTGGAGGTGAGGTCTTTTAGCCGGCCTCCTAAATGCAACTTCCCTTCTATACCAGGCATGATACTTAGGTGACACTTCTAGAGCGATCCCGTACACAGGTATTCGCCGCCAAGTATTGACATTCGCTCCAAATTGGCAAACCTTTGCTTCAGGAAACTGTTCATCAGGACCAATCTCAATCACTTGGATGCTAAGATCGTCGTCTTTTGGCACTATCTGGCATCTCCCGAGTTGCCTTAAAACCCGATACGGAGCATATGGCTGAATGCTCTTAAGACCCATCAAAAGGAAGTGCGGACCCGTTGCTAGCATATATATGATTTCATCAACAGGAAACCATCCAAATGTCCACTCTATTTGACTAGCAGTGAGGGACCGAAAGTATGATGTCCAGCCCGTGAATCCCTCGGGCAAGCTGATCCCCTTAATCCTTGTGTAAAACTCCTCTATACATGTTTTCTTTGTAGACCCATAACTCAGGAACTGGGGACGATGGCACAGGTGTTTGGTCATCCATATTTGCAACAATAGATTGCACCCTTCGAAGAAGTCTCCTCCGGCTTTGCAGGCTGTAAGAGCGCGGAAGACTTCGGCTAATATCATAGGCGCAAGAGTGCTTTTGGCTTGAGTGAGTAGAGTGCTGACGACCCCGGCTATTTTTATGTCAACGTTCCCATCTTTCCTCGGGAATACCAAAAGCCCCCAAAAGACCACCATAAAAGCAAAACGTCTGTGTTCTTCCCATTTTTGGCGGTTTCCTTTGCTACATATCTTGTTTTCCGGGTTGTTGAACCCTTCCATGTGGCCATATCTGTGGTATATGAAGTGTGGAGTACAAAAGCCTTTCGCCAAATCTGTGTTGTGGACCATCCTGCTTATCTTCAGTGAGTCTAAGAATCTGTGCACAGCTACAGTTCTCGGGGCAACCAAGTACTTATGTCTTAAAGGAACCTCATCATTTCCGATGTAGCCAGCTATTTCTTCTAAGGTCGGGGTAAGTTCAAAGTCCGAAAAATGGAACACGTTGTGTTCTGGGTCCCAGCATGTGACCAATGCTCTGATAATGTCTTCCCGAGGCACAATCTCCAACAAACCGGTAAGCCTTTTCAAATATTTTTTGACTTCATCTTGCCCTTCTCCTCCTAGGTCATTCCACCACAGACGCAACTCCAAAGTGATTTTATGCACGATTGAAAAAGGTTCATTTTGAATCGTGCTCATCCTGCACATTTATTAAGGTGATTTAATCACTTATTTTGACCTAAAAGGGAAAAATGACATTATTTTTTGTTCAAATTTCCAATTTAAAACAAACAGCCGGTTTTGCAGTTACGGCCTTTCAGCACTTCGGGGAGAAGATTTTAAGGCTGTGCCCGCTAACCGTTGAAAATGACCCAAGGTGGCTGTTCTCGCAAAAACAGCCTTCCGGCGCCCTTTTAGGGACATGCGGCTTGTTTTAGACAAGAATGGCCTCACCTGACTTATTCATGACAAAACTAAAACTTTTCTTATTTTTTGGCTACTTTTGCAAAAAGGGAAGTTGGACCCGATGGGGGTTGCCTACGTATCCCACACACTGTGGGAATCAAACTGGCGCAGTTCGGGCAAATAAAACTAACTATTTTCGAAAACTAAACTCTTTTTGTTTTTTGTTGGCAAATAAAACAAACTAAAAAAAATACTTTTCTTCTTTTTTCATTCATTTGTCTGAAAAATCCGGCAGGGTTTCGGCACTATTTGGACATTGGTTTGTCTAATATAGGTAATTAACTCTCTACACTGCTATTTTTTCTTTTTCTCTTTTTGTTTTTCAATTTTTCCCAGATATTCAAAGCCGGTCAGCATGCGAGTCCAAACAGATAAATGCACAAGTAGGATGTATCAGGATGGTCCATTATTCCTGGTACACCTGTCCTAGACGGACCCAACCCCTGTGTTGAGCCCCCTAAGTCAAAATGCACGTGATGCAGATAAGCGTTCCTACTAGGGATCCGGCATGAAGTCAATTTATTCTAGGTTCAAAACTTGGGTATATGTTCTAGACTGTGTACCCGAGCGGACAACTCGAGTCGAGGAGGGGGCTACGTACCGGGAACCAAAAGGCCATACGGCTTAGTAACTTGTCCGGCCTCTTTCTTACTTTAAGGTATGACACTAACAGAATAGGGAGTCTCCACCAGTGAGCACATCCCCGGAGGTGAGAAGAGAAGGGTTTCGGCACAGTTTATACACAGTTCAGATAATATCAAAGCGGTAAAGCAACATTTGCACACGTAGCATGAAACATGTAGGAAAATCAGATAAAGCCAAACATAACAATTATTCTAAGCTTGAATTCTTAAACCCTGAACCGAAGTTCTGGGTTTGTGTCCCCAGCAGAGTCGCCAGAGCTGTTACACCTCCTTTTTTTCGCCTACTACACCCCGTGAAGGGTATAATAAAGGAGTTTTTTCCAATTAAAGGACAATCGAAATGGGATTCGTTTATTAAGAGATTCAGAGTCGCCACTTGGGAGATTAATGGTGTCCCAAGTCACCGGTTTGAATCCCGAATCGAGGAAAGGGTTTTACTCTGTACTACAGTCGCGAACCAGAAATCCTGGTAAGGAATTCTGTTAACCCGGGAGAAGGTGTTAGGCATTCCCGGGTTCCGTGGTTCTAGCACGGTCACTCAACTATTGTATTTGGATTTATCTGATTTCCAAAACATGTTTTAGCTTATGTGCTTTTTAACCATAAACCTCTTTTATTATTATTTTAACGAGCATTGCAACGTCGTGAAAACGCGTCTTGAACCACGTCACATAAATGCACCCGTGATTGTTGACACATTTTGACTTCGTTGAGACTTGGATTTGAGTCACATAAATGCGCACTCGAGTTTAGGAAGGTAATGTTATTAAAATACGCGCTTAAAGTAGCTAGCGTGTTATTATCTTTGGGGAAGGCCGTGAAATTCGCTAAACGGTCCGTCCCGAAGTCTAGGTATTTTAATATAAGCATTTAATGAGGGCCTCGCAATTTTATATATTTTGTGCGGCAAGGCTCGTCTCATTTTTATTTGAAAGGCAAGTCTTAGAGTAACTATGATTTTCTATTTTTATGTGTCTCTAATAAAAGAAAAAGTCCTAGTTAATTAGCATGTCAATGTATTATTACTAAAATATTTGAAACATATATTGAATTTAAACGAAACATTTTCAGCGGATATTCAGCACTTGGGCCTGATGATGGGATCCAGGCCCAGGGCGTGCTGGTGCAAACATTTGAACTACAGAGCTAAGTGTGTCAATTTTGGGCCTGGCGTGTGAGCCCAGTAGGACAAAGGTCCCAATGCCATTATATTCTAACTAGTTAATTCAGAGACATTTAAGGTTCAGGCCCAGTTGTGAGCCATTACATTCCTTGAGAAATCAATGATTAAACTAACAGTAAAATAAAACAATCAGAAACGCTAAAAATTAGAGCTGACTCCTACGACCAGTGTTCTCTAGCCCAAATTCCAGTACTATTCACATTTATGCTACCTTTTTCCTTTCAATTGACATAATACTACTTGAATTGGCAATTAGTACGAGCTAATACTCAGAACTAGTTGAACATAATCTAACGATCACAGTCCAGGCTAGTTTAACAGTCCAACAAGTTCATTTTAACTACAGGAGCCAATTATCAGATGCTAACATGTATTAATGCGAACTATATTCAAAATTTCTCATACAACTAAATTTCAGTCCAATTACTACAAAACTAACAGGGATTCACATATCATCAGTGAATGAAAGGTCTAAATATACAAATCAGAGAGAAGCTAAATCAGACTCTTCACGTATACTCAATCTTCATGTTTTCAGCTTACAAGTACCAAAGTTACAGCTGTGTACCTGCAATTGGAATAGAAGGTAAGAGGAGAGAAGTCAGCAGTAGCAGGTAACAGGCAATGAGTACAACCAAGCAATGAAGCAAGTTGAAAACCCAAAATAGCGCCACACTAGCCCAGGAAGAAGTAAAATCAACCAAAACACCTTAAGTCTACTGGAATTGACCCAGGAAGTCATAGATCACATTCAACAGTCAGAATCACCTAGTAACAGCTTGATTAGACCTCAAACGACTCCAGATGCTCTAATACTCGAACACAGAACCGAGAAAACAGTGAAATTTGAACTGTTTCTAATTTCAGATGATCAATGCAACAGTATTTGTGATTTTCTGCTATATTTTTTGATTTTCTACTGGATTTGTTTGCTTTTTTTTTTTGGTTTCCATAGAAATCAAGAGCTGGAAGAAGATTTGAAATTCTACTGATTTGAATTTCGAAAATGTGGCTCAGATTTGTAAGAGGATTTTGGGGGGAACTTTTTGAGGGTCTCAAACTTGTGAGGGAAGGAACTATTCATGCCCTTTTATAGGCAAAAATGAGGGCAGTCCCCAATTTTCTGTTTTCCTCTTAGTCCCTATTATATTTTCAGATTAGTCCCTTATTTTCTAACTTGTGCCTCAAGTAAGTGCACCTATTTTCTGAATTTGGAACTGAAGTCCTATTCTAGAAGGTTCTAGGTAATTCTAGTATAACCTACAGCATTTCTGCCCAGCCCTAAGTGCCTAAGCTACCCCTGAACTTCCCTGAAATTACTGAGCCTAAGGATCGAAACAAGAACACTAACAAAACTTAAACTAATCCTTGAGTATGGAATTACTAATGCAACTAATGAATTTAAACTAAATTAATACTTGACTGATCAAAATCAGCAAATCAAACAATGCAGATTAAAATCAAACAATGGCCAGACAAAATAAATTAGAATTATGAACTGTAACATGTATTAGGGCGGATTCAAACAACAATTAAGTTAACACCTAGAATTACCAAGGCAAGTTCAAATCAATCAAACAAAACTAAACTAGAAACTAAAACAACTATTGAACGGAATTGAAACAGAATTGAAGAGGACTTATTGATTTTCGGATTAGCAATTATTAACCAACAAAATTAGCATGTAATCAAGAAGCTAAGCAGTCATGACAGATAAATTAACGCCAGAAAAGAGAAAAAAAATAGAAAATCGGGGAACTCACTGACTCGACTTCAAAACTCCGACTAACTCTCAAAGTTCAAATCCGGCCATCTCCGGTGGGAATTGAGTGCTATTGACGCTTAATTTCTCATGAGGGAAGCCAGGGGACCATGTGATATCAATTTGGAGTAGTTTGGAGTAACTAGGGTTTTGGCCGGAAAACTTCAATTTAGTATTCGAAGGATTCTAGTCAGATTCGAGGGATGGGGCTTTGGGGTTTTGATAGAGGAAGTCACGGCGGTCTTATGGTGTTAATTTGGTGATGAACGGAGAAAGTTGAGTCTTGGCCGGAAAACGTCGATTCAAGATTCGAAGTGTTTGGGTGGGATTCAAGGGAATTGGGCTATGGATTTGGATAGAGGAAGAGAAGGGGAGTATGGGTTGTTATTTTGGTGGCGTTTGGAGACGAGCCGCCGCCGTGGGCGATTTCCGGCGGCGGCGTTACAGGGCCTGGTCTGTGGATGCCTGGAGATGACGATAGGAGGGGGGGGGGAGGGCTAGGGTTTTCGAACAATTATATATCAATTAACCTAGGATATTCCCGTCGATTAGATCAACAATCAAGGGCCATGATCAATTCCAGGAAACGACGTCGTTTGGCTATAAAACAAACGGACCGGATTAGGGACGGGGGTTTGGGCTGGACGGGGGGTGGGTTTTAATTGGTTTGGGCTGGGTAGAAATGAGTAAAGATGGCCCAATTTTGGTCTTCTTATTAAGACATCTCTTTTTAATTTATTTTCTTTTGTTTTCTCCTTTTTATTTCTTTTATTTATTTTTGTATTTCATTTTGTATTTTTCCTGATTTTACTAAAATGCAAAAAATTAAAATGAAACCTAATTTATTTCCAAAATTAAGCTAATTAATTCCTAAAATTATTTAAAATCTATTTCGTGACAAATTCAACAATTAACAATTAAAAATGCAAAAGCGGACTATTTTTGTTATTTTCCTTATAGTTTGTTTTAAAAACAACTGAACTACTAATTAATCCTAAAATATGACATTAAAACCTAGAAACAAATGTCAAGCGTATTTTTTATATTTTTCATACGAATAAAAATGCACAAATAAAATGCAAACAATTAACAGAAAATAACACAAAATTCACAAAAAACGGTAAAATAATGAAAGAAATCATTTGTTTGAATTTTTGGGAATAATTCACGTAGGGCAAAAATCACGCGCTCACACAAGGAAGTACTCCCATTAATTAAGGGAATCAAAATCAAACAAAAATATTCAGCACCATATAAGGCAAGTAGGAAAAATCAGTGTATGAATAAATAAATAAAGAAAAAATCGAGATTCAGTATTGCACATAGTAGCCAATTAAGACCAAATTAAGGAAAATTCTAATTAAGGAAAGGATTAAAAGAACATAGTACTATAACAAATAAGGTAACAAAACCAATTGATTCAAACGGGCGAGTAGAATGCTAGGGTTTTATAAGAAAGTTTTTGAATTACCAATCAATCAAGGAAAATCAGAATCAATCGTGTGAAGTCATGATTCTGCATTTTTAACATATAAATAGAGGTGAATGAACTAAAGTAACGAGCCAAAATTAGCTATATAGACAGAAGGGGAACAAGAGATGAACAAACACAATCACTCAGAGCTAGTAGAAACAAGTTAAGATTCAGCAGGACATATTCGAAGCATGGTGACCATGAAACATTAACAAGAGTCAAGGGACATCAGGCTAACACACACAATCAAACGAAGGAGCATGCTAAACACATAGAATCAGAGTAAAGAGAATCGTGCTAACACGCATAATCAGACGAAGGCACATGCTAACACATAGAGACAAGGCCAAGAAAATTAGTCTAACACACATAGTCAAGGCAAAGAGTCATGCCAACACCCATAATCAAACGAGTAAACATCTTTAGAAATTAGGGTTTTTAGCGGAGTCAAATTAAAACAGTAAGAGCATAGAAATAGGTCAGAATAAACAAAGAAAAGATTTAATCATAAAGAAAATCAGTTAAGAGCATGCGTAAAAGAAATCCAAGAAACCCTAATTTTCAAAGAAAGTAAAGAAAATGATTCAAAGTATAAGCTCTTTTAGAATAAGCTCGAGAATAAGCAGAACACATAAGAAAACATGAGAATGGCATGAGAATAGCACTGTTTTGAGAGATTCAGGAGAGAGTTAGGGTTTCAAAAGGGGAAACCCTAATAAAAGTTGAGAGAACCTGTCGAAACTTCATAGATCGTGACATATAGGGTGTGATTTCGCCTGAAATCACACTGGAGAGCCCACGAGTAGCAGGGCCAGGAACCCTAGGTCTTAAATCACCATGGTCCATAAACCTCGAAGGTCCTAGAAGTGTTGAACAGGACGGTGAGAGGCCCATCAGAACCTTGGTGAAAAGGGGGTGGCCGGAGATGGCCGGAAAACAATCCAGGCGGGACATTTTAGGGACTGATTCACATGGTGGGGGTTTTGGGGTCTCAAAAATAGAGAGAACTAGTGATCTAGGGTTTCATGGCGGTTGATGGTTGAATGGGGTGAGATTGGAGGCGGCCGGAGCGGCTGTGGAGTTCATCGAAGAAGAGAGAACCAGAAGGTTCTAGAGAGAAGGGAGAGGGAGAGACGATATAGAGAGAGAGACGGTCTCAAAGAAATGGAGGGGTTTGGGGGGGGGGGGGGTAATTGGATTTTAATTATGGGAATTAAATCTGGGCCGTTGATCTCATTTGATCAACGGCTCAGATTAAAAAAGATTGGACCGGGTTATTTGGGGATTGGGCTGGGTTGGTTTAAATAGGGTATTGGGCCGTTTAAAAATCTGATAGGGATGTGGCCAATTCGGCTATAATTGAAATAATAAGGGCTGTTTGTTAAATAGCCAATTTCCCCTTTTGTTATTTTATGAAAATAGTAAAAAATTATTTGAAAAATAAATTAAAGATACTGGACCAATTAATAACTTTTAAATATTAATGTAAAAATACTAAAAGTGATTTTATAATTATAAAATGTTGTTAATTGTAAAGTAGGCTATAATTGCAATTATATGCAATTTAGCTTAAAAAATACCAAATGAATTTGTAAAAATGCATAAAAATTACCTTAACTATATTTAGTATAAATATGAGAAATAAAAATTAAATTACTCATCAAAAATGATAATTTTTGGGAATAACTATTGATTTTATACTGTTAAAAATGGACAATAAATTGATTTTTAAAACTTTAAAAATTAGGAAAAATGCCAAAAAAGCTTAGCTATGCTTATATATGCATACACATGCTATTTTGAAAGTAGAATATACAGGGAAAAATTGGGTATCAACAGCTGCCCCTCTTTCCCCGAGAAGGATGAAAGAGTTGTCGGGTAAAGACATGATGGCCAATTTTGACCGAAAGAAACGATTTGAAGAATTTTGACCGAGCTTTGGTTCCTGAGCTGCCTACATATCCCTGGTATTACAGGAATCAGGCCATATGTAGTTCGGGGATCCGTCGGTGGAACATGCCGATGGAGATTTTGAAAGACGGGCGCAATATTTGGGTTGGGAAGGATGGTCAGGGACCGATGGGCTGCGGGAATCGGAGCGAGATCGCTCCTACTGTGATGGCCGTTACTAGCCGGTGTACCTGCAAATAAGCAATACGAGCATATATCGTGCATAAATTTAAACGTGATGCAAGTTCCCATTGGACCATGAATGCTGTCTTCGGACGGGTAGGAAGACGTCCTCAGACCATGACGTCCTCGGCCATGAAGCATATAATAGAGGATTTGCAGGCTATGAAATGATGTTCTCGGGCTTTGAAAATGATGCCTCCGAACCATGATGCCTTTGAATAATGATATGCAGAAGACAAAAGCGGGGTCCTCAGGCCATGGCATGGCGTTCTCGGGCTATGAAAATGGTGCCTCCGAACAATGACGCCTTTGGACAATTTGGAGATCTTTCAGCCCATGAAATGCAGGATTTGGCGATGTTTCAGCCGATGAAATGCAAGATTTGGGCGATGTTCAGCCGATGTAAAGCATAAATATAAATGGCGATATTTCAGCCGACATAGAAAATTTGAATAAAATTGGCGATGTTTCAGCCGACATAGAGATTTAAATATAGTTGGTGATATTTCAGCCGGTGCAAAGATTCAAATACGGTTGGCGGTATTTCAGCCGATGCAAAGATTTAAATAGAGTTGGCGATATTTCAGCCGACATAGAGATTTAGATAGAATTGGCGATATTTCAGCCATGCAGAGATTTAAATAAAGTTGGCGATATTTCAGCCATGCAGAGATTTAAATAAAGTTGGCGATATTTCAGCCATGTAGGATTTAAATAAAATTGGCGATATTTCAGCCATGCAAGATTTAAATAAAATTGGCGATATTTCAGCCGACTGGTGGAGACAATGCTTAGTCTCGGAAGGCAGAAAGGTAGCCTTATGAAATGCAAGAAAAATGTAGGATGGAGGTAGAGCTTAACCTCGGAAGGCAGAAAGGTAGCCTTATGCAATGCGAGGAAATGCAGGATGGAGGTACTGCTTAACCTCGAAAGGCAGAAAGGTAGCCTTATGCAATGCAAGGAAATGCAGATGGAGACAACGCTTAGCCTCGGAAGGCAGAAAGGTAGCCTTATGAAATGCAAGAAAAATGCAGATGGAGACAATGCTTAGTCTCGGAAGGCAGAAAGGTAGCTTTATGAAATGCTAGAAAAATGCAGATGGAGACAATGCTTAGTCTCGGAAGGCAGAAAGGTAGCCTTATGCAATGCAGGAAAATGCAGGATGGAGGTAGTGCTTAAC
The DNA here is from genome assembly GCF_001879085.1 of Nicotiana attenuata. Classification (NCBI taxonomy): domain Eukaryota; kingdom Viridiplantae; phylum Streptophyta; class Magnoliopsida; order Solanales; family Solanaceae; genus Nicotiana; species Nicotiana attenuata. The sequence continues at coordinate 69,502 of NW_017674476.1, forward strand.
CTCGAAAGGCAGAAAGGTAGCCTTATGCAATGCAAGGAAATGCAGATGGAGACAACGCTTAGCCTCGGAAGGCAGAAAGGTAGCCTTATGAAATGCAAGAAAAATGCAGATGGAGACAATGCTTAGTGTCGGAAGGCAGAAAGGTAGCCTTATGCAATGCAGGAAAATGCAGGATGGAGGACAATGCTTAGTGTCGGAAGGCAGAAAGGTAGCCCTATGCAATGCAAGAAATAAAGGTGGAGAACAACGAAATCTCTTAGCTGATAGACGGTAGCTGATAGTTGATTGTGTCATTATGGCCGCTGAGGATGTGATGTGCGGACAACACTTATAAGTGAGCGATGATTCTGAGAGTTGTATTCCTACAAAATAGGAGTATGTAACCGTATCTGATGGTTCTATGTCTTGGGGTGCCTGCATTCAAAGAAGGATCGTGAGTTTTGTCAAGGGGGAAGGTTAGTTCGTCTTCCCGTGGACTCCGCTCGTCCTACTCGGCTCTTGTTTTCATTGGGGTAGCGTCGCTAAACAAGGCAATTTGACAGTAGCCATGCATGACCTGGTAATATAATATTTTTTTTAAAAAAAAATATGATGTAAATACATAATTTAAAACGATTTTCTTTTGGATGAACCGACGACTGCGACGCGGTTCAAGACATTGCGACCTCTTTTTCTCTGAAATTTTGAGGGTCCTCCTCAAAATTCTGCCCCAGTTTACTGGGCTGGGGTTTCTGACGGCTGCGTGCGATGAATGGCTGAAAGTTGACTTCGGAATTTTGAGGGTCCTCCTCAAAATTCTGCCCCAGTTTCCAATATCGGGGGAAAATGAAATTTTATTGAATTGTGACCGAACTCATAAGGCTGCCTACGTATCCCCTCTTAAACGGGAATCAGGTCAGACGTAGTTCAAATCCGCGTCTTCTTCGTCCATCCATTTCTGATGATACCCAGCAAAACAATCGTCAAATGACTGCAGCTTGTGCTTGGCGCAGTTGTGAATCAGAATGTGTATGTTCGGCAAGGTGAAGTCATCTTTCGGACTGGCCCGGTTGAGGTCCTGGTAGTCGACACAGACTCTGACCTTCCCGTCCTTCTTTGGCACTGGCACAATGTTGGGAAACCATGTTGGATACTCCACTACCCCGAGAACCTTGGCTTTGACTTGTTTGGTGACTTCTTCCTTGATTTTCAAACTCATGTCTGGCTTGAACTTTCTGAGCTTCCGCTTTACCGGCGGACAAGTTGGATCTGTTGGCAGTTTGTGAGCTACAATAGATGTACTGAGACCGGTCATGTCATCATACGACCACGCAAATATGTCCTCATATTCTTTTAAGAATTCCGTGTACTCTTCTTTTTCTGATGGTGAACACTGATGCGCGTTTCCTTGACATTCTCTGTATCCCCCAAGTTGACAACCTCAGTCTCGTCCAAGTTAGACTTAGGCCTATTCTCAAAGTTTTCAACCTCTTTAACAACCTCTTCTGGTATATCATCCTCTTCTGAGTCTATATCTGTTTGTTGCGTTATCTCGTCGCATGTCACATTTGTCGGTTCATCAAGATAAGTAATAGTAATGCTGTGTAAATAAAGTAAATGATAGAGAAAATAATAAGATCAAGATTTATAAGAAACTGAAATACTTCGATAAATTCCATAATTGTTTCGAATATCGGAGCTCTTTTCGAAATTTAAAGAAAGTACGGAAAGGAAATCAACTAGAGAAAAAGTAAAAGATAATGCATAGTGCTTTGTTCAGCCTTGCTACCCCAAAGCTTTCCGGGCCTTGGTGGTTCTGATGGACCAATTATTGAGGCGCGCCCCTCGGCTCACAGCTTGTATGGAAGGGCCTTCTGTGAGCACGTGATTTTTGCCCTATATGAATTATTCCCAGAAATTCAAACAAAATGATTTCTTTCATTATTTTGCAATTTTGTGGATATTTGTGACATTTTGTGTTAATTGTTTGCATTTTTGTTTGTGCATTTTAATTAATGAAAAAAAACAAAAAATATACTTGGCATTTGCATTTAGGGCTTAATTTCGCATTTCAGGATTAATTAGTAATTAGGTTACTTTACAAAGAAGAAAATAACAAAAATAGTTCAGTTTGCATTTTAACTATTAATTGTTGGAATTTGTCATGAGTTTTCTTTTTAATTAGGATCTAGTTAATTTTAGGAAATTTACAGTCTCATTCTAGAATAAATCAGGTCTTTATTTTAATTTTGCATCTTACAAAATCTGAAAAAAATATATAATAAAAAGAGAAAAATTGAAAAGAGAGAATCTTAATAGGTTGTACAAATCTGGGCTGATTTTTAATAACACCAGTCCAAACACACGCCCCAGCCCAAATAAACTCTTGAACCCGCCAAGGCCCAAACCCCCAACCCGGTCCAGTTTTGGCCTTGTCCAAAACGACGTCGTTGTTGTAGAACAAATCTGAGCCGTCTAGGTTCTTTTGATCCAACGGTCAAGAACTGATTACCCATGGTATAAATATGTCCTAACGCTACCCCACCCCCTCAGACCCCCCTTACCCTCTCATCTCTCTCATCTCTCATTAAGAACCCTAGAGCCCGTCGCCCTATTACACTCCGTCAAACTCGCCGGCGTTGAGGACGGAAACCACTCCAATAACACCTAAAATCACACCAGAACACCCCCTTTCGTCCCTTATCATGAATCTGTTAGTCCCTTCCCTCAAATACCACTGGAACCCCTCGAATCTTCAAAGTACTAGTCACCGCCTCCGCCGCCCACGGCGGCGCCGCTACCCAAACCCTACCAAACTCACACCCCATACTCCACTCACCCTCCTCTTTCTAAATCCCTAAACCTATTCCCTCAAATCCCCACCAAGCCACTCGAATCTGGAATTGAATAAGAGGTAGCAAAACCCTAAGTTCCTCAAACTCCGCTAAATTCACACCACGTGCTTTCCTCGCTTCCCTCATTCCCAATATGTCATCAAGGGCCTTCAAATTTCACTCAAGGTGCTCGAATTTCAAATCGCAGAAGCGGTAGAACCCTAGAGCTTCACAAGTGAGTTTTCTTTTGACTGTCTCTTCTTCACGACTAATCAACTTAGGTTTTGTTTGCACTTTGGAATCAATAATTGAATCTATTTTGCTCTGTGTTGATGTGTTCGTTTAATCAGTATCATGAGCTTTTTCTTTTTAATTTTTGTTGTGTTTGATTTTTTCGTTAGTAAAATTAGTTTAAGCATATTTTCTGTTGTTGATCCGTAGTTAATGTTCTAGGTCTAGAATTTTGATTAGTTTAGTGTGATTAATACTTCTACCTGTTTGGCTTTTCTTGTGTTTACCAATAACTGAATTCTTCTTTTCATACTGATTTTGCGTTGTCAATTGCTTAGTTTGTTGATTGCTAATAGATAATAGTAGTTGTTAATCCGAAAATCATTAGTTAGTTAGTGTTAAGATATGGGCGGAAATTTGTGTAGATTATTAGTTTTCAGAATTGTTAGTTTGACCTCAGTTAATTAGAGAGTTTAGGGTAATTAACATAAATTGGTAATTTTAGGGGACAATTCAGGGTACTGTAGGTATTTTACTTAAGGGATATTGTAATGACAGGGAATGAAACTCCCTAGAAGGTTCTAGATAGGGTTCAAAACAGACTTTTAGAAAGTTAGTGCTATAACTTGAGTAACAAGTCAGAAAATAAGGGACTAAGTGAGTAAAACTGAAAAATAAAAGAAGGACTAAAAGGAAAATAGAAATGTGAGGGCTGCCCTTAGTCTTGCCTATATAAAGCAGTCCCTAATGCCTTAATGGACAAGTTTTTGGAACCCTGAAAAATTCCCAAAAGTTCCAGCTCTGAAAAATCCCCCAAAAAGACTCCTAATCCAAATCTCTGCAGTTTGAAATTCAAATCCAAAAGAAAGTAATTGAAGTTCAATCTCTATTCTTCAAAAGTTCAAAAAAATAATAGCAAAAACTCCAAAAAAAAAACTCCAAAAAACACTGTTATGTGGAAATTCTTAGGTTATTTTTGAGTTTAATTGTTGATTTGCATCTTCTAGTTCAAGTTCTAATTGCTGAAGTATTAGAAGTGTTCCTGGGTTAATTTCGAGTCCTATTTGGTTCAATCAAGGATATTTCATTTGCTCAATCGAGGCTGCACTTTTGTGATACACTACTGGTTCATTTGAGTTTATTTCTAGGCTGAATCACTGCTGATTCCTGTTGCTGTATTTGCTTAGCTGATTGTCCATTTCTCCTTGTTTTGCCTCAAATTCCAGGTACACTTTTAAAATCCCAAGTGTTGTGAGGACAAGATCCATGTGTATGACTGCCATTTTGAAGAGGAATATTGAAGAATTCATTGTGCCTTTTTGTCTTATGTGGATTTAGTTTGACTGATGTACTTAGATGTCTAATTCATAGTGTTATTTGGACGATTACTTAATTTGTACTAATTGGACTGCATGAACTATCATTTGTAGCTTTGGCTGGACTTTATGAGTAAAAACTAGCTGTAGCTATTTTCCAGGAGGCTGTAAAATAATTCGAAGTTAAGCAGGTTTGGTAGTTTGAATCTGTTCATATCAATGCTAAATTGAGGTTAAATAAGTGTTTGCAACAGGAATAGTCTTACAAGCCATAACTAAGTGTAGAATTACAGAGTGTATGCACTTGTACATTTTATCTTAATTCAGTTTCAATTAGTTTCCGCTTTTTGGGTATTCTGTCGATTGGAAATTAAAAATAGACTAAACGTTAATTAGAAGTAGGATTTGAAACGAGCGTGAGCATCTACATTGAAATGAAACAAATGGCTCCTGTTATTATGAATGTACGTTTTAGTTTCAGCTTCAATAGGGATTCTAAGTTTACAATTAAACAAGTATGCTATTAGCTATGCTTTCTATATGTGATGTTCCATTATAAATTTTGAATTATGTTAGTGGTACCATCAGCTTCTTCACATGTTTGTAGATAGTTGTTGGTTTAAATGTAATTGGAACTTAAATTCTGGAATTGATTTGGCAAATTACCGACTTGAACAAATCTATAATCCTCCCATTTGATAGAATTTAATTTCAGAAACAGAATTCAGTAACTTTAAGGACTATGATTATCCGTTGGACCAGGCCAGTGGGCCCAGTTCAGTTTTTAGTAAGTTTATTTGAATTTGTTTGTTTGGTTAAACTTTACAGCTACTTTATCAGTTGGGCCTTAATCCTGCCCGCGCATAGTCCAGTCCTATTTATGGACTGACTCTTCGTTCAGAGCCAATTTAGGCCCAAATACTGAAGGTCTTCATTGGGCCCCTTTGTTTAAATGTAAATATAAAATTTGGGCTCTCGAGTTAGGGTAGCGAATTCAAATTAAGAGTTCTCCCCTCTTGTTTGAATCCGATTTTGAATTTGAGGCCCGAACCTTATAAATACTAAAATAAGACCTTTTTAGAACAATTGCTTAATTAGAAAAATAGTTAGTTCCCTATTAGGACGAACCTTTAAAAATAATCGAGGTGCGCCGCGCCAAATAATCCATAAAATCGCGTAATCCCTCTATTAAATTGTTCCTGTTAAAATACTAGACTTCCGCGGGAGGGCTGTTTAGCGAATTCCACGGACCGTTCCCCAAAAGATAATAAACGCTAGCTACTTTAGGCGCGTATTTTAAATAATTTACCTTCCTAAATACGGGTGCACATTTATGTGGACCCAAATCCAAATCCCAACGAAGTTGAAGTGTCAAAAATAGCAGGGTATCTCTTCT
>NW_017674476.1:76531-77572 GCF_001879085.1 Nicotiana attenuata
CCACCACCTCCACCACCCAAACAAATTCCATGCCCTCCACCACCAACTACCCCTGTGTTTGTGGCTCCCCCACCTGTCGCATTACACAGGTCTTCTAGCGAACCTTTGTTCCAAACCCATGATAACCAGTATTACCCACCCGAAGCCACTTTCAAACCACCAGAACCATGCTCTTACACTCCCCGTCTTGATCTCTCAGCTGAAGAAGAAAAACCTCCCAAAAACCCTAAGCAAGAGGACATGATACGCAAGTTAAAAGCTTAGAGCAGTCATTCAGAAATATGCAGGGGCTCGGAGGTCAAGTGAGTGTAGCTTACAAGGACCTGTGCCTGTTTCCCGATGTCCAGTTGCCAGCAGGATTCAAGTTACCCAAGTTTGACTTATATGATGGACATGGTGATCCGGTGGCCCACTTAAGGGGGTTCTATGGTAATATGCAGCCTCTTCCCCTCAAATCTTGCTTTATTTCGCTCCAGGCATAATGTCCACACTTATGCAGTTGGGAATAGTTTTCCATATTAGCTTTAAGCTCCTTTTCACTCTCTGGGGTTGCCACACTTCCATATTAACTTTATTCTTTTTAATCTCTACAATACCATCGAATATGCAGTATAAAATATGGTAATGCTAGTTGATATCCGAAATTTAATATATTTCTTTGACTTGCCACGTATATCAAGAGAAGATCTGAAGATGTTAGTGTTTAGTATCAAAGAACCATGTGTTTGGAGCATCACTTTTCTTCTTCTTAATTAAGATTTTATAACTGTGAGAAACAGAATCGAGAAGCCAAAAATATAGCCTTGTATTTATTCAACATGTCTGCCATTTGTGTCTCACCAATTGGCAGGAGAGGAGGAAAAGTTAATCTCACATTCATATAGTATATTGTATTCATAGAGAAAATTCAATACAGTTATAGTTGGTTTATTGGGAAAAGCGTTTTGAGACTTCCCAAGATTAAAAATGGTCTACAACAAAGAAAGTATTTTTTCGCTGAAAGCGATTGATTGAAATATACTAGGCGAGGAAGGAGGATCT
>NW_017674476.1:77902-95199 GCF_001879085.1 Nicotiana attenuata
CCCGAACTACGCAGGTTTGATTCTCACCGGATGTGAGATACGTAGGCAACCCTCATCGGGTCCAACCTCCCCTTTTCAAAAAATAGCCAAAAATGCCAATTTTTTTTAATTTCGTCATGAATAAGTCGGGTGCCGCCATTCTTGTTTAAAATAAGTCGAATGGCCCCAAAAAGGGCGCCGGAAGGCTGTTTTTGCAAGAACAGCCACCCTGAGTCAATTTCAACGGTTAGCAGGCACAACCTTAAAATCTTCTCCCCGAAGTGCTGAAAGGTCGTAACTGCAAAACCGGCCATTTGTTTTAAATTGGAAATTTGAACAAAAATAGTGTCATTTTTCCTTGTTAGGTCAAAATAAGTGATTAAATCACCTTAATAAATGTGCAGGATGAGCACGCCCCAAAATGAACCTTTTTCAATCATGCATAAAATCCCTTTGGAATTGCGTCTGTGGTGGAACGACTTAGGAGGAGAAGGGCAAGATGAAGTCAAAAAATATTTGAAAGGGCTTACCGGTTTGTTGGAGATTGTGCCTCGAGGAGACATCATCAGAGCATTGGTCACATGTTGGGACCCGACACATAACGTCTTCCATTTCTCGGACTTTGAGTTAACCCCGACACTAGAGGAAATGACCGGACTTTTTTTCATTGTCCAAGAATGTTTTTCAAAACAAACATAGGTTTTTTTATTTCAGTCATCCAAATTATCTATAAAAAAAATTAGATAGAATAACTTCGACCTTGTCAACTGCTAATGAAAGAACGAAATCCGGGTATATACCAATACCTATTACGGGTAAAAAGATGGAGATCGAAAGAAATAACTCTCACGGCCCAGAATCAAAAAAAGAATCCTTCGGGGCATTAAATAGCTTGTATCCATAGAACATCTGGCGTGACATAGATAATGAATAAATAGGAGTTAATATCATTCCAATTGCCATTACAAAAGTAATTAGTATTTTTGGAATTAAAAGATATTTTTGGCCGGTAATTATTCAAAAAAAAACTATCAAGAGAGGTTTAGCCTATTCCACAATGTCTCAATTGGGTTATATGATGTTAGCTCTTGGTATGGGGTCATCATGAAAAATGGATACAAATTTTTGACTGCTACTTAGTATTGGCAATAGGTCTGAAAAAGTATCTAAAAATATCAAATTTAGATATTTGTACCCTGTCGAAGTAAGGAACCATGGCATATATGTTTGGAATAGATTCCATTTTGAGAGAGTTGAAAAAGCACTATCTCGTTGAAAGGTTCTATACATCTGCCCTTTCTCAACGCATCGGAAAAGATGAGGTTCCTTTAAAGCACAAGTACTTGGTTGCCCCGAGAATTGTAGTTGTGCACAGATTTTTAGACTCCCTGAAGATAAGCAGGACGGTCCACAACGCAGATTTGGCGAACGACTTTTGTACTCCACACTTCATATATCACAGATATGGCCACATAGGAGGTTTCAACAACCCGGAAAATAAGATATGTAGCAAGGGGAACCGCCAAAAATGGGAGGAGCACAGACGTTTTGCTTTTATGGTGATTTTTTTTGGGGCTTCTGGTATTTCCAAGGAAAGACGGGAGCATTGACATAAAAATAGCCGGGGTCGTCAGCACTCTACTCACTCAAGCAAAAAGCACTCTTGCGCCCATGATATTAGCCGAAATCTTCCGCGCTCTCACAGCCTGCAAAGCCGGAGGGAACTTCTTTGAAGGGTGCAATCTCTTGTTGCAAATGTGGATGGCCGAACACTTGTGCCATCGTCCTCAGTTCCTGAGTTATGGGTCTACAAAGAAAACATGTATAGAGGAGTTTTACACAAGGATTAAGGGGATTAGCTTGCCCGAAGGATTCACGGGCTGGACATCATACTTTCGGTCCCTCACTGCTAGTCAAATAGAGTGGACATTTGGATGGTTGCCTGTTGATGAAATCATATATATGCCAGCAACGGGGCCGCACTTCCTTTTGATGGGGCTTAAAAACATTCAGCCTTATGCTCCGTATCGGGTTTTAAGGCAACTCGGGGGGTGCCAAATAGTGCCAAAAGACGGCGATCTCAGTGCTCAGGTAGTTGAAATTAGCCCTGACGGACAATTTCCTGAAGCCAAAGTCCGCCAGCTCTGGAACGAATGCCAATACTTAAAAGCGGATACTTGCATACAGGATCGGGCCAAAGGCGAAGTGTCGCTAGGATACCTTGCTTGGTATAGGAGAGAATATGAGCATGAGAGGCCAGCTAAAAGACCTCACATTCAGGATTTTGCTGAATCATCGCAAGAACAGTGGGCTTGGTTAGCTAAAGAAAATGAATACAGGGCCCGCATAGGAGCGTTGGAAAAACAGGTCCAAGGCTTCAAGTTTGAAAACAGCGTGCAAGCCGCGGCTGATGAGGGTGAGAGAAAGAAATTGGCTAAAGAGAATGAAGCCTTACGAGCCCATATCCAAAAGATGAAGATAGCGGCTGAAAATCCCGTCAGCAGTGCCAAAGATGCAAAACTTATAGAAAATCTAAGGCAAAAAGTGAATGACTACAGTTTTGATTTCAACAAAGCAGAAAAGGAGTTAGCTGGGGTTCGAAAACAATTGGCTAAAAACGCAGAAGAACGAGCCCGCATGATTAAGCAGTTGAGAGAAGAATACGATAATGAGGTCACAGGATTGAAGAAAAAGGTCATTGCTGCGGAGAACAGAATGATCAAACAGGCAAAAGAATTCAAAGTTGAAAGAGAGCACTGCTACGCGGCATTGGCACAATTAGAAATGGACTTGCAACAACTCCAGGAACAAACCCAGGTAGCCGAGCAAACTATGGAGGCTAGGGCCTAACAGATAGGGCGGTTGCTTCAAGAAAAAGGCCGAATCAGAGAGAGAATCCTAACCGTTGCTCACTCCATTACTAGGAAATGCCAAGTGTGTGAAAACATGACTCGTACCACCTTCTTTGCATCAGTGATGATATTTGTGAAGCAGATAATGAGTGACCTGGACAGACTTCAAGGGGAACTTGCATATAGGCCTGCGGCGAGACCGAACGATGTCCCGTGGGCACCAGGAGCTTTAATGTATTCATGATTGTCTTTTGAGTCTGTATTTTCTTTTTCTACTAGAGTTTGTCATTTGAGTCTGTATTTCCGTTTCTACGGGATTCTGTATTTCCTTAAAAGTCAGTCAGTTGATTGTGTCTGTATTTTTGTTTGAACTAGAATAGGGATGGTGGAGTCTGTAATTCTTTTTTGCACTAGAGTCTGTTAGTTGTTTAATCTGTCAGTTTTGAGTCTTTGTAATAGACGTATTTGTTATCAATAAAATTGAATTCCCAAAAAATATTTTGCTTCTACTTTACATTTATTCTTCACGAACTAGGCTCGGTCTGATTCACGCGGGGTCGTGATATGTAGGCAATCTCCATAGGATTCGACCGTAACCAAATAATAAAATGGAAAAATAGGAGAGAAAATGCAAAACGAAAGAGCGGCCAGAAACAATGGAAAAATAAAAAGGAAGTGGCACAGCCAGGATGATGCATGTAACCAAGCAAAGGCATAATAGAAATGGTTAACTGCTTAGGTGCATTCATTCCCCAATTTGCGGTTATCTATCTGTTAATGCCCTAACCGCTAACAAGTTGTTGTTGACGAGTTCAGGTAAGTGGTTAAGTTGACTGGCATTCTGGCAACCCATCCCTACAACACCCGCTCTAAGGATAAGTCAAACATGGTCAACCAGGAATTAGAAGCAAGCATTGTCGACCCGTCTAGGGAGGAGGAAGTAGTGGACGTTAATGCAATGAAGGAGGAGATGTATAAACTAAAGCAACAAATGGCCGAGATGTACCAGGCCTGGTCAAAGGGACACCTACCACCAGCCTACCCTGCTAACCCCACCTACATCCCACTACTAGCTCAGCCTCAAGATCCTCCCACAGTGAACTCATCTCCGGCTTTCCCTACTTACCAGCAGTACTACGGAACCACCTCTCAAACACCACCACCTCCACCACCCAAACAAATTCCATGCCCTCCACCACCAACTACTCCTGTGTTCGTGGCTCCCCCACCTGTCGCATTACACAGGTCTTCTAGCGAACCTTTGTTCCAAACCCATGATAACCAGTATTACCCACCCGAAGCCACTTTCAAACCACCAGAGCCATGCCCTTACACTCCCCGTCTTGATCTCTCAGCTGAAGAAGAAAAGCCTCCCAAAAACCCTGAGCAAGAGGAAATGATACGGAAGGTTAAGAGCTTAGAACAGTCATTCCGAAATATGCAGGGGCTCGGAGGACAAGTGAGTGTAGCCTACAAGGACCTGTGCCTGTTTCCTGATGTCCAGTTGCCAGCAGGATTCAAGTTACCCAAGTTTGACTTATATGATGGACATGGTGATCCGGTGGCCCACTTAAGGGGGTTCTGCAGCAAGATGAGAGGAGCTGGAGGAAGGGACGAGTTATTGATGGCTTACTTTAGTCAAAGTCTAAGTGGAGCAGCCTTGGAGTGGTACACACGACAGGATCATGCTCGATGGTACACTTGGGACGACCTGGCCCAAGCATTTGCATGTCATTTTCAGTACAATCTCGAAATTGTCCCGGACCGTCTGTCACTAACTAAAATTGAGAAGAAGCCCGGAGAAAGCTTCAGAGAGTATGGTTTTCGGTGGAGAGAGCAGGCGGCAAGAGTCGATCCTCCAATGAAAGAGAACGAGATGGTTGATTATTTCCTTCAGGCTCTTGGAGCCTACCTATTATGGTCATCTGGTGTCAGCAGTGGGAAAAACTTTCAACGAGGTCGTGAAAATGGGAAGTATGGTGGAAGAGGGTCTCAAGTCTAACAAGATTATGAGCTATTCAGCAATCAAAGCAACTACCCAGGCTATTCAGAGCGGCACTGGAGGAGTATTGGGAAAGAAGAAGAAAGAAGAGGTTGCAGTAGTGGAATCGAGAGCTTGGTCCAGAGGTCCATCACCATATTATCACCAACCTCGCCCTCACCCCCAAACCTACCCACACACCCTATATGGCCCACCGCAGCACTATTACCCACCTCCTGTCCCCAATTTCTCTGTCCACCATGCCCAGACATACCCCCAACCTCCTACCCATGCACAATGGCGCGCACCCACCCCACAAAATACTTACCCAGCTCAAAGCACCTACCCACCCCCGAGAACCAACAGAAATCCCACTGGAACCGGTTTTCGACCTAACCCTGCATTTAAAAACGATAGGCTACAAAAGAAGAAGACATCACTCCATTGGGTGAATCTTACACCAGCTTGTACCACAGATTGAGACAGTTGGGCATGTTGAGACCGATTGAATCCAAATTGCCAAACCCTCCCCCGAGGAATCTGGACCACTCTGTGAGTTGTGAGTATTGCTCAGGTGCGCCGGGACATGACACAGAAAAATGCTGGCACTTGAAAACGGCCATCCAGGAGCTCATTGACACCCGCCGAATTGAAGTGCAAGCCCCAGAAACGCCTAACATCACCCAAAATCCATTGCCAACCCATCAGGAGACCCATATGATTGAGCTAGTCCAAAAGGGAGAGCATAAGAAGCCGTCGCAAACCGTAATGATGATCAGCGCTAGTGAGGATAGATCAAATGAGAAACTAACAAAGGGGAGAGCATTGATCAAGGAAGAAGAGACAGTTAGCAAACCAGTTGTGGTGGTAAAGAAGGAGCTTTTGAGCAGTGTTGCAGAAAAGCAAGAACCAGCTAAAGTGGTAGTGACGGGGGCAGCTGTCAAGCCCGTTGTGATTGTAAAAGGGGCTCGCACAGAGCCGGTTATCATCAAGCCAGTGACTCAATTACCAGTAATCAGTGAAAAAGACGTCCCATGGAATTACGGCCGAGTGACAGTGACGTATAAGGGGAAGGAAGTTAAGGAAGAAGTGTGTGAAACTCATGGGCTGACTCGCTCAGGAAGATGCTTTGCTCCTGACGAGCTGAGAAAGGCTAAAATCACCAAAGATAATCCAGTACCAGTAAGGAAAGCCGTAACTGAAGAAGAGGCAGAAGAATTCTTGAAAAATATGAAGGCACAAGATTATTCCATTGTAGAAGAGTTGAGAAAGACCCCGGCACAGATCTCATTGCTATCGTTATTAATCTACTCAGATGAGCACCGCCAGGCATTGATGAAAATTTTGAATGAAGCCCATGTTCCTGATAAGATTTCTGTGAACCATCTAGAGAAAATAGCAAACAAGATTTTCGAGGTCAACAAGGTCACGTTTTCTGATGGTGAGCTGCCTTTGGAAGGCACTGAGCATAATAGAGCACTCTACCTCACGGTGAAATGTGAAGACTCTGTGGTCACCCGGGTGATGGTTGATAACGGGTCCGGTGCAAACATATGCCCTCTTTCCACCTTGGAAAAGTTAAAAGTGGACAGTGAGAGAATCCACAAGAATAGTATTTGCGTGAGAGGATTTGATGGAGGAGGAAAGGACACAGTTGGGGATATAGTGTTTGAACTGACGATAGGTCCGGTTGAATTGACTATGGAGTTCCAGGTGCTTGACGTGGCCGTCTCTTACAATCTCCTGTTAGGCCGACCCTGGATCCATGCAGCAAAAGCAGTACCATCTACCTTGCACCAGATAGTTAAATTTGAGTGGTAGTTAGCTTAACAACGTTTGGCACAATTGTCCAAGGTTGTAATTCGGATGCTATGTTTCGTCCGTTTGGATGAGTTAAACCTTGTTATCTTAAATGTTAATGAAATGCAATTTTCCTCCTTTTTCATTCCTGATAGTTTTTATTTTTGTCTTTCTTTTCTTTCTTGTACAATCCCTTCTACGCTGGTTTCAGTGATATGTCATGCATGAGGAGTCTTCAGCCCAGTCTTAAATGTGCCAATCTAACTCCGAAATAATAATACAAGAAATTGAGTGCAATGACGAAATAGAATATGATGATGAGGAAGCTTTTGAGGAAATCAGTAAAGAATTAAGCCATTTTGAAGAAAAACCCAAACCTAATCTGAATGACACAGAGGTAATCAATTTAGCGGATCAGGAGAATGTGCGGGAAACGAAAATAAGTGTCCATTTGGAACCTCAGCTCAGAGAAGAGATAATTAAAGCACTGTTTGAGTACAAAGATGTTTTTGCATGGTCATATGACGACATGCCTGGTTTAAGCACTGATTTGGTGGTCCACAAATTGCCCACCGACCCAGCATGCCCTCCTGTCAAGCAGAAGCTAAGGAAATTTAAAACAGACATTAGTGTGAAAATCAAAGAAGAGGTCACCAAGCAGTTTGAGGCAAAGGTCATCCGGGTCACGCGGTATCCCACCTGGTTAGCTAATGTTGTGCCTGTGCCAAAGAAGGATGGAAAGACCAGAGTGTGCGTCGATTACCGTGACCTCAATAAGGCGAGTCCAAAAGACAACTTCCCACTGCCAAACATCCATATATTGATTGACAATTGTGCCAAACATGAGATTGGTTCCTTCGTGGATTGTTATGCGGGCTATCACCAGATTTTGATGGATGAGGATGAAGCGGAAAAAACGGCATTCATCACACCTTGGGGAACGTATTGTTATAGGGTCATGCCATTTGGATTGAAGAACGCAGGGGCAACGTATATGAGGGCGATGACCACCATGTTCCATGACATGATACATCGGGAAATTGAGGTCTACGTAGACGACGTGATCATAAAGTCGAGGAAACAATGTGACCATGTCAAGGACTTGAGGAAATTTTTCCAGAGGCTCCACAGGTACAACCTCAAACTTAATCCAGCGAAGTGTGCGTTTGGAGTCCCATCCGGGAAATTGTTGGGGTTTGTGGTAAGTCGGCGCGGTATTGAGTTAGACCCATCCAAGATCAAAGCCATTCAAAAGCTACCGCCACCAAGGAACAAGAAAGAGGTGATAAGTTTGCTTGGCAGGTTGAATTATATTAGCAGGTTCATTGCACAGCTCACAACGACTTGCGAGCCCATCTTCAAGCTGCTAAAGAAAGATGCTGCGGTCAGATGGACGGATGAATGTCAAGCAACATTTGACAAGATTAAGGAGTATTTGGCTAGTACACCTGTGTTGGTCCAGCCGGAGACGGGAAGACCCTTGATCCTTTATCTGACAGTTTTAGATAACTCTTTTGGGTGTGTACTAGGGCAGCATGACATCACAGGAAGGAAAGAGCAGGCGATTTACTACCTCAGCGAGAAGTTCACATTGTATGAGGTGAAGTACACTCAGCTTGAGAGGACGTGTTGTGCCTTAACCTGGGTAGCGCAAAAGTTGAAACATTACTTGTCATCATATACCACCTATCTCATCTCTCGGTTGGAACCGTTGAAGTAGATTTTTCAGAAGCCCATGCCCACAGGGAGGCTGGCGAAGTGGCAAATCTTGCTTACGAAGTTTGATATTGTCTACGTGACCCGGACTGCAATGAAAGCACAAGCGCTGGCTAGATCATTTGGCCGAGAATCCAATTGATGATGAATATGAACCCTTGAAAACATACTTCCCCGATGAGGAGATAATGCATGTTGAAGAATTAGAACAAGTCGAGAAGCCAGGATGGAAACTGTTCTTTGATGGGGCTGCTAACGCCAAGGGTGTCGGGATAGGAGCAGTACTGATTTCTGAGACAGGGCAACACTACCCTATTACGGCTCAACTTCGTTTCTATTGCACCAATAACATGGCTGAATACGAGGCGTGTATCTTGGGTTTGAGATTGGCTATAGACATGGGTGTCCAGGAAATCTTGGTCATGGGTGACTCGGATCTTCTGGTACACCAGATTAAAGGTGAATGGGAGACACGAGATTTGAAGCTCATACCGCACTGGCAGTGTTTGCATGAACTTTGTCAACGGTTTCAATCAATAGATTTCAGGCATATTCCAAGGATTCACAATGAGGTTGCCGACGCTTTGGCTACTTTAGCGTCAATGCTGCATCATCCAGACAATGCTTATGTGGACCCGTTACTAATTCAGGTCCGAGATCAGCATGCCTATTGTAAGGTGGTGGAAGAAGAGCTTGATGGTGAGCCGTGGTTCCATGATATCAAAGAATACCTCCGGATGGGAGTGTATCCAGCACAGGCTACAGGGGATCAAAAGAGAGCAATTCGACGCCTGACAAGCGGCTTTTTCTTCAGTGGAGGAGTGTTGTACAAGAGAACTCCAGTGGTTTATTGAGATGCATAGATGCTAAACAGGCTACAGTTATCATGCCCGAGGTACATGCGGGAGTTTGTGGGCCTCATATGAGTGGATATGTATTGGCAAAGAAGATTCTCCGAGCGGGTTATTATTGGCTTACTATGGAACGGGATTGCATCATCTTCGTACGCAAGTGTTATCAATGTCAGGTACATGGAGATTTGATTCATTCTCCACCATCTGAATTGCATACAATGTCGGCACCATGGCCTTTCATTGCTTGGGGAATGGATGTCATTGGGCTGATCGAGCCAGCGGCGTCAAATGGGCACAGGTTCATTCTGGTAGCTATTGATTATTTCACTAAGTGGGTGGAGGCGAAAACCTTCAAATCTGTGACCAAGAAGGCAGTGGTCGATTTTGTGCTTTCGAATATCATCTGTCGGTTTGGGATCCCGAAGGTAATCATCACGGATAATGGGGCCAATCTCAACAGTCATTTGATGGCAGAGACATGTCAGTAGTTTAAGATCACGCACCGCAATTCCACCCCATATCGTCCTAAGGCGAATGGAGCGGTCGAAGCAGCTAACAAGAACATTAAGAAAATACTTTGGAAAATGGTAGAAAGGTCCAGGCAATGGAATGAGAAGTTACCTTTCGCCCTTTTAGGCTATCGCACTACTGTCCGCACTTCAGTAGGGGCGACTCCTTATTCACTGGTGTATGGCACTGAGGCAGTGATACCCGCAGAGGTTGAAATCCCGTCCCTTCGGATTATCGCTGAGGCGGAAATTGATGATGTTGAATGGGTCAAAGTCTGCTTGGAACAACTAAGTTTGATTGATGAAAAGAGATTGGCAGCAGTATGTCACGGTTAGTTGTATCAACAGAGAATGGCAAGAGCATATAACAAGAAAGTGCGTCCGCGGAAGTTTGAAGTAGGGCAATTGGTGTTGAGGCGTATCTTACCTCATTGGGCTGAGGCAAAAGGAAAGTTCGCCCCGAACTGGCAGGGGCCATTTGTTGTAACCAGAGTGTTGTCCAATGGCGCATTATATTTGACAGATGTGGAAGGAAAATGCATAGAAATGGCTATCAACTCTGATGCAGTCAAGCGATACTATGTATGATTTCTTGGTTTAATTGTACTTTATTGTATTTGGCATATTTTGAGATTGAAATGACGAAGGCATTTTGTTCTGCTATCCAAACACTTTATCCTTTGTTATTCCTTTTGAGCCTCATTTATTTTCTTTCGTACCCCTCTTTCGGAATAAATCACAACTCGGGAGCTCGAGCAAGGAAAATCAGTGAAGAAACAAGAAAACACAGTCCAAAAGAAAAAAAAAAGAAAAAAGGAAAAAGAAAAGAAAAAAAAACGAAAAGAGAAAAGAAGGAAAAAAGAAAAAGAAATGAAAAACAAGAAAAGAAAGAAAAAGAAATGAAAAGAAAGAAAAGAAAGTGGAAGAAAAGGAAAGATTGCAACAACAAAGTAGTTTTTATGACCTGAACTATGTTTGACTTGATCCCGAAAGGGTACGTAGGCAGCCTCCCCCTGAGGTTCAGTCACACCAAAATAAAATCCCAAAAGTCCCCACGAAAGAAACTGGGGCAGCAGTTGTGGTTGTGCAAGAAATTTGATTCTGAAAGTTGTAGTTTCGAACCCACGTGAATTATTTTAGAGCCTTTGATACACTTTCTTTCTAACCCTGTCCAAAAGCCTGCATTACGGTCCAAAGAAAGACCTTCTGAACAATCTTCAGGAAGTGCCAATACGAGCAAGTAAAAGTGATTCACGTTAGGGGCAACACTCCGGTGCAAGCAAAAATGATAAAAATGAGAGAGTCTTATTGGTGAAAACCCTCACGGGCACCGTAAGGCAAAGGTGAGTTTTTCAGACAGGCAAATGGGACAAGTCTGTGGTCAAAAGCTGCTCAAGACATTGCAGAACGAGCAAGGTTTGGGTTTGGGTGAAAATCAGGTTATGAAAGTCCGGAACAACAAATGTGGCAATCGAAAAGTGAAGGGTTAGACAGACTGGGCTGGTTAATCCAAAATGCATGGCATGCTCAATGGTACCAGCAGTTCCACTCAGATAAGTCTCATTCTCTTCTTTCTTCATTACAAATCATCCGTTCTCGGATTCTCTTTATCCTTAACCCTCGAGGTCTTTGCATTTCATTCTTTCGAGGTCTATCTTTAAGATGTTTCAGTGTCAGTTCTGTTCGAAACAAAAGGAAGGAATGTCAAGGCTAACTACCAGCTTCCTAGTTGTACAGACAGGGCCAGAATATATCAAAGATGTCAAAAAGCAAAGTAAGTCATAAAGGACCACTAGAAGTTTCATCGGTGGATTAATCGGATAATTGTGGGGAAGAAGCGAAGTTTCAAAAGAGGGGTCAGAAACACAAAAACAACAATATGGGATAGAACACTTGGGTCATCAGAATCAAGGGGTTGAAATTCGGTCAGGAAGTCGAGGGGGATTCAAGGCAAGTCCAGGAAAGCGGGACGGAGTGAAGCCCAGCAGCAGGGATGTACCTAGCAAGAATGCCAGCAACTAGCCACCATTTTTAAAATTGACAAGATTTTTCTTTGATTGAAACAGGGGCAGAAATTTCGTTCATTTCGGAGAAACCCTCCGTAAGGAAAGGTAGCACCCAAACAGGTATGACTGGAAACTCTCAGGACCCTCCTGGAAAATGGGACTTAGTTTAAATTTCAAAACAATCATGAGTAGCATAATTTAGCACAAATGTATCCCAAAGAACATAGTAGGTTGTCTAAGATAGGATTCAATTAGGAGTTGTCAGGACCCTCCTGAATAATGGGACACAGTTTTAAGATCTCCTTTAGGTAACAAGATACTGTTGTAGGATAGTATAATTCAGCCGTAGAATTGGCACACTTAAGATAAGACTTGAATTTTGATTTTCAGGACCCTCCTGGATAATGGGACGTAGTTTTAAGGTCTGCTTAGATAACAAAATATAGTGGAAGGCGTACCTTCAGTAGATATAGCTTAGGTTTAAAACTGTCTTTTAACTAGAAGTTGTCAGGACCCGCCTGGATAATGGGAAGTAGTTTAAGACCTTTTAGACAACAAATGTAGTGGGAGTAATACCTTTAGAAGATATAGCTTAGGTTCGTAATTGTTAGGAGTTATCAGGACCATCTTGGATAATAGGACTTAGCTTTCACATTCTTGGTAGAATAATTCAATTTAACACTCACATCTGTGCCCAGCCACCAAACTGGGGCAGGAAATGTTCTTTGTTTTCTTTATTTGTTGCAGTCAGGAGCCCACCTGGAGAACAAGGGAATACGTTTCAAGTTCAGCGGTCAAGAGCCCACCTGGAGAACAAGGGAATACTTTTCCAGTTTCAGCAGTCAGGAGCCCACCTGGAGAACAAGGGAAGTACAATTCCAATTTTAGCTTTTAATATTTGATAACATGCTGTACCCAGTCACCAAACTGGGGCGGAAAATTTTCTTTGCTTGTTTTGTTGCAGTCAGGAGCCCACCTGGAGAACAAGGGAATACTTTTCAAGTTCAGCAATCAGGAGCCCACCTGGAGAACAAGGGAACGCTCTTCAAGCTTCAGCAATCAGGAGCCCACCTGGAGAACAAGGGAATACTTTTCAAGCGTCAGCAATCAGGAGCCCACCTGGAGAACAAGGAAAGTACAATTCTATCCTTTAATTTTTAATATTTGATAACATGATGTGCCCAGCCACCACACTGGGGCAGAAATTTTCTTTGTTTGTTGGTTTTGTCGAAGTCAGGAGCCCGCCTGGAGAACAAGGGGATACTTTTGAAGCGTTGCAGTCAGGAGCACGCCTGGAGAACAAGGGAATACTTTTCAAGCTTCATCAATCAGGAGCCCACCTGGAGAACAAGGGAATACTTTTCAAACGTCNAGCAGTACACGGACGCCGAACCTGGAAGAACGAAGGTATACTTTCAACGTCGGCAATCAGGAGCCCGCCTGGAGAATGGAGGCATATATTTCAAATCTTAGCGGTCAAGCATCACTCGGAGGAATGGCGAAATATCTCCAATCACAATACAAGGCAACAACGCAAGAATTCCAGTGGAAGAATACAAGTTCAAGGCAACACAAAAAGCAAGTTAGAAGACATAGATAGGACCCTTTTTTTGTAATTCATAGATCATAGCATTAGGCTAGCTTCTTTTTTTTTTTTTACTTTTGACACGGTGTAATAAGGAGGTCAGCGAGCAGTAGCAGCAGCAACAGCAGTGAAATCACAGCTCCTGGTAGTCCCAGATATCAAACCTTCCCGAACTACACTGACCTGATTCCTTTTTAGCCAAGGATATGTAGGCAACCTCAGAAGTAGGGTGCGGTCAACTTTTTCAAAAATGCTTCACACGGAGTATTCAAACGGGCAAAAGTCGCTCGTATCCGCTCACTTATCTTTGCACGAAAACTCTTCATGTTTCCGAGCAAAGTGGGGCAGCTGTGAGCACGTGATTTTTGCCCTATATGAATTATTCCCAAAAATTCAAAAATGATTTCTTTTTTATTTCACAATTTTTTTGAATTTTTGTGTTATTTTCTGATAATTGTCGCATTTTATTGGTGTTTGTTTAAATTCGTATGAAATATAAAAAATATATTTGGCATTTGCATTTAGGATTTAGTTTCATATTTTAGGATTAGTTAGGGGGTTAAGTGGTTTTTAGAACAAAATATAAAAAAATAACAAAAATAGTCCAGTTTTGTATTTTTAATTGTTGAATTTGCCATGAAATAGTTTTTAAACATTTTTAGGAATTAGTTTAACTTTTAAATATATTAGGTCTTTATTTTTGCATTTTTATTTAGTCAGAAAATATAAAAAAAATATAAACAAATGAAAACAAAAACAAAATAGGAATAAATAAATGATTTAAAAGAAAACAAAAAGAAGAGCAAATCAGGCCAACCATTTTTGGGCCAATCTTCAAGTCAATTCCCCAGCCCAAAACCCTTAACCATTTCCACCCGCCCAGGCCCAAATCCTGTCCAAACCCGGCCTGCCTTTTGCGGTACCGATACGACCCCGTTTAGTTAATATTAGATCTGGACCATCGAGGTTACCGGATCTGACGGTCCAAAAGCCCGAACCCCTTAACATTTAACTGTCCTAAAGACCCCCCACCCCCGTCTCGTCTCCCTCTTTCACCATCTTCAGAGAACTGATCTCTAAACCCTAGCGCCGCCCCAAAATTCCTCACCTTTTCCGGTGGCGACGCCGGTCTCTATTTCCGTTCGAAATCACACCACCATACCTCCTCACTCTCCTCTCCCCAAATCCACCCTTAATACACTTCGAATCAGTACCAGGCGTCTCAAATACCGGATCAAAAATCCGGACAAACCTTCACCCGCTCCTAATAACCTCAAATTTACACCCTAGGTTCTTCCGTTCATCCTCTTTCCATACCCAGCGTTAATTTCCTTCAAACCACAACTGAACGGCTCGAATGTCGATTTAGGAATCTGCTGTAAAGCCCTAAGTCTTCAAAAGGGCCCCAAATTCACACCTCGAGCCTTCTCAGACCTCCTCATGATGAATTTCAAGTTGGAATCCCTCAAGTCCATGTAGAATCCACGAGCCCTAACCTATGGTTTGAAGAACCATAATTCGTGTAGTCGTTCAAGCTGGTCTAATCAGTGAGTGTCTCTTCTTATTTTATTTTTGTTTTTCTTTAGTTTTGGTTTTTATTAGTTGATTCATGCTTTTACTGATAAACAAAAATTGTTTTAATTTCCGCATAATTCTAATTGATAGTCTAGTTTAGCATTAATCTATTTCTGTGTTGTTACTATTAGGTAGTAAATGTTTAGGTTAGTTCCTAGGTTAATTTCCATTTTTTGTTTAGTTCTGAGTTGATTTTCGTTCTATTGGTTTAGATGTTCAATTGTTAGTTAGTTCAATCAATTAGTTGTTAGTTTAATTGGGTTTGATTCAGTTTTGATGTAGCTGTTTTCTTTCTGATAACAGTATGATCATTTGGTGGAAATTTGATTAGGATTCTTAAGGTTTTTAATAATTGAATTCGCACGTTAAGTCAGTAGTTTAGTAGTAACTCAGTATTAGCATTTGTTTTGTGAATTCAATATTTGATCGACTAGTAGTTATTAGCTGTTGGAATTAGTTAAGTAGGTTTTTGTTCTGTGAGTTCAATATTTGATCAAGTAGTTATTAGGATTATGTTAGCTAATTTGATTACAGCTGGGTAAATTAGATCTTCAACTAGTCATGGATTGAGTTTAGTTAATTAGTGTTACTAATTTCAGGGGGTCTTCAGGGGTACTTTGGGCACCTAAAACGGGTTAATTTGTTAAGGCTCTGTAATTTCAGAACCAAAATAAGGGTAAGATAGGCAATTCAAGGGTAAGAAATCTAGTAGGAACTTCCTAGAAGCTTCTAGATGTGGGTTTTAAGGTAAATTTCAGAAGATAAGTGAGGTAACTTGAGAAACAAGTCAATAAATAGAGGACTAATCTGAAAATAAAGAGGGAGTAAAAAGAAAATTGAAAATATGAGGGCTGCCCTCATTTGGCCTATAAAAGGCACCCTTTAGTGCCTTAAGTCACAAGTTTTGGAATCTCTAAAAATTCCCTCTCATTGTCCACAAGTTTCAGATATGAAATTTGAAATCCAAACTCCAAATCTTCAGAAAATCCAAAAAGAAAACAAGCAAAAATAACAGAAAATTCCAGAAAAATACTGTTGCATTGAGTTCCTTAGATCAATTTCGAGTTCGAGCAACTATTTCGAGTCTCTAGCTTAGTTTAAAGAGGAGAATGGCTTGAAATTCCTTGTGTTTTGGATGCTGAAGTTTCAGAGGGTATTTTTGGGTTTAATTTCGAGTTTGTGTGGTATTATTCAAGTTGTTTGGGTTGTTTGATTGGTTGATTTAGCGTTAAAACATTTCCTGGGTTTTGGAATTGGAATCTGCTGTGGCTTGCTGTAGTATACTTCTGTTGATTTGCTGCTGTAGCAGACTCCTATTTCTCATCATCTTATTCAATTCCAGGTACACAATTGTAACTCTGATAATTGTGAGCTGAAAACGTGAAGAATGAATCTATGTGGAGAACTGAAGCAAAAGTGTTGATTTAGTTTATTTCCTGATTCGTGTACTCAGACATTTAGTGCAATAATGTTATTTAGGTCATTGTTTATGTTGTACTAATATGGACTGTACTGGACTGTTTAGACTATTAGGCTTGTGATTGTTCATAAAAAATATTAGCCTTGAACTAGCATAGTTTAATTAATTGTGTTAGTTTGACTTTTAAAATCAGGAGAATATTGTGGACTTGAGATTAATTCTGGCATTAGTGTGTATGCTCATATCAAGGACAATTTCAGGCCCAGTAAAATTTGTGGTAGTGCAGTACTTTAGTATCTAAAATCAGTAATTGTAGGTTTAATTATTCAGTACATCTTCGCTATACTAAGTCCCTGAATTTAGTAAGTGTAATTTGTTCCATGTTAATTCTCTGAACCTTATATGAACTCGCAGCAGTTTAAAACGTGATTTGAGCATGAAACTGGAGTTTGTTAACTAGTAGTTCGTTGATTTGAATGAGTATACCTTGTTTCCTTGTTTTAAAAAATCATTGAATACCATTCGAACAATGTGAAATAAGTTCAGAAGCTATTAGGATCCCATTGGTTTTCTATTTTGATTTGGAATCTGTTGATGGATCAAGGCTCAACAGCCTGTGTTGATCGAGTTGGGCCTCAGTTTTGCTAAAGCCCATCCCAGCTCTAGTCCTAATTCTTTTCTTATTTGGGCCTATGCAAAGGCCTATAACTGGTCTACAGCCCTTTTAAAAATAAAGCTGGATTGAAACTCCACCTCTCCGGGCTAATATCGAAGCCCAGTGACCTGAATTTTGCGAGTAGGCTAATAACTAATTAAGTAGGGCCTTTCCTTTTATTTTTAGAGACAATACATGATAGAAAATTGTAGATTACTTTAGGTTTGCCTTTAATAAAAAATGAGACGAGCCTCGCCGCACAAAACATGTAAAATTGCGGGGCCCTCGATAAATGTTTATACAACAATACTTAGACTTCGGGACGAGCCGTTTAGCGAATTTCACGGTTTTTCCCAAAGATGATA
>NW_017674477.1:0-12072 GCF_001879085.1 Nicotiana attenuata
GGTTAATAATTTCGTCAAAACGTTGACCGGACTGGTCAGACTTGCTTGGTCAAAGAAATACTGAGATTAGCGACCAACGTTGGTCGCTATTGGGGGACCCACTTATTAAATTTTAATGATTATAATATTATTTTAAAAAATTATAAAATATAAATAAATATAATTTAAAATGAGCGACCAAAGTTGGTCGCTAATTAAAGGGTAAGTAGATAGAGACCAACTTTGGTCGCTAATATGGGACCCTGTTATAAAATTTTAATAATTATATTATTATTTAAAAAAATTTATAAAATATAAATAAATATAATTCAAAGTTAGCGACCAAAGTTGGTCGCTTATAAAATAGAGACCAACTTTGGTCGCTAATATGGGACCCGTTTAACAATTATATTATTATTTTAAATATTATATAAAATATAAATAAATCTGATTTAAATTTAGAGACCAGCTTTGGTCGCTAATTTAAATTTAAGTATAATTAGCGATCAAAGTTGGTCTCTTTTCAGGTCAACAATGGTCAAAATTAAAAATCACTTTTGTATTTACTATCTAAATAATATAAATTTAAGCCATTAACACTTTTGTAACACAAGGGATGAATAGACTAAAATATACTCTAACATGCTATGCACTAAGTATAAGCGTATTAGGTAATATTATATCGAATATGGCTTATATATATGTAATATATATAGTTACGCTGTACTATGCACTAAGTATAAGCGTATTAGGTAATATTATATCGAATATGGCTTATATATATATGTAATATATATAGTTACGCTATACTAGGCGCTAAGTATAAGCGTATTAGGTATTATTATATCGAATATGGCTTATATATATGTAATATATATAGTTACGCTGTACTATGCGCTAAGTATAAGCGTATTAGGTAATATTATATCGAATATGGCTTATATATATGTAATATATATAGTTACGCTGTACTATGCGCTAAGTATAAGCGTAATAGGTATTATTATATCGAATATGGCTTATATATATGTAATATATATAGTTACGCTGTACTATGCACTAAGTATAAGCGTATTAGGTAATATTATATCGAATATGGCTTATATATATGTAATATATATAGTTACGCTGTACTATGCACTAAGTATATGTGACGACCCAAAGGGTCATCACTTGTTTCCTCATTCATTCTGTGCTTTCGAGGCCTTGAAAATATTATTTTACTTGCCTCGATTTGCGTGCGCAGTCCGGGCGCGTAGCCTGAAAGCTTTTTATGTTGCAATATGTGAATTCTGTGAAAAAATTTTGAAGAAATTTGATATTAATATGTTTATGGTTGACTTCGGTCAATATTTTTAGTAAACGGACTCGGACTCGAGATTGGACGGTCCCGGAAGGTCCGTAGAAAAATATGGGACTCGGGCAGGTGCCCGGAGTTGAATTCCGAGGTCTAGAGCCCGAGGAAAGAATTTTTCTGTGAAATTGTTTTTTTGAAATTAATAAGGAAATTGGAAATGAAAATTTATTAAAAGATTGTGGTATCGGGCTCGTATTTTGGTTCCGACGCCCGGTACAAGTCTTATATATTGTTTAAGCACTTTCTGTGAAGTTTGGTCGAAATCGGACGTCGTTTGACATGTTTCGGACCTAAATATCTAAAGTTTGAAGTTTATGAAGTTTGGAATGAAAATGATGATTTTGAGGCTTGATTCATTGATTTTGATGTTGTTTTGGCGATTTGATCGCTCGAGTAAGTTCATAAGATGTTATTGAGTTAGTGTGCGTGTTTGGTTAGGAGCCCCGGGGGCTCGGGAGTGTTTCGGAGGAGAGTCGGAGTGGTTTTTGAACTTAAGAAATTTCAGAAACTGCTGTCTGCTGGTGTCCCGTCATTTGTTCTATGCGATCACATAGATAGGTCTGCGATCGTGTAGAGTTAATCTTCAGGAGGGTCAGTTGTTGTATGCGATCGCAATTACCCTTCCGCGATCGCATAGTGCTAGCCTGAGAGGCCCTTTATTTCTCCTTTATGCGAACGCATTGCCAGTTCGCGATCGCAATATACCATCTGCTACTTCTATGCGATCGCAATGATCACTTCGCGATCGCGGTGAACATTTCCCCTTCCTCTATGCAATCGCATGACTTTCTTCGCGATCACATAGGCCATTTTCGCCCAGTTAAATTTTTTTAAAAACAGAAACAGTAGCGACGGGTTCTATCACAAAAATACACGAGCTCTTCTTCTCCACAGCCCCTAGGCGACTTGTAGAGCGATTCTTCACCAAATATTCTTGGGTAAGTATTATCTAACTTGTCTTCTTCAATTTTCTTCATTAATTAGTGAATTCCTAGCCCTAAATCATAAAATCAAGGTAGAAATTATGAGTTTTGGGTAGAGTTAGGGTTTTGAGAATTTTGGGTGATTCAACCTCAATTTGGGGTCGAATCTTAAAACAAATTATATATTTGCACTCGTGGGGTTTTGGGTGATCGGGTTTTAGTCCGAGCCTCGAGTTTGGACCATGTGGGCCCGGTGTCTAATTTTGGTATTTTTGGAAGAATGCTAGAAAATTCATATCTAGGCTATATGATGTTGCCATTGAGTCTTTATTGATATTATTGAATTAATCATGCCTAGATATCACTGTTTCGGAGTCGGATTGTAGAGGAAAGGCGATCTTTGAAGGTTGATTCCTATTTCTTGGGACCGAGGTAAGTGTTTGGTTTAACCCTAGCTTGAGGGAATACGAGTTGAGTCTTGTTGCTAATTGATATGTGATCGAGTACGATGTATAGGAATGGTGACGAGTATCTATACATTGGTGTCTAGCATGACCGTGAGTCCTTACAATGTGATTATCATGAACTGATTGTGAATTTCATGTTTATTGGAGTATTTCTATATGTTGTGAATAACATGTGAACGGTAATATGATCATTTTATTTCTTGGGAGCATAGGCTCGAATTGTGATACGAATATTGAAAGTATATGAAATGACTTGTTTCATTAAGGAGCTTCGGCTCCAGTTGTAGAACGAACTGTGACAGTACAAGTGATAATTGAACCTCTAGAGCATTTACTCGAGTCGTGAAGAGAAGAGATCATTATGCTGCCCCCTTGACGGGTTATACTGTTTATTATGATTCCTCTGCATTGTGTTCTGGACGGATACTAGGGTCGCTTAGGTTAATGTTTCCTTGTGTCGTGGGATGACTATAGTTATAGCTGAGATGGTTAAGTAACGTAATAGGCTAGCTATCAATGGGGTGGTTAGGTGAGGTAATCGGTTAGATATAGCTGAGATGGTTAAGTGTGGTAATAGGTTGGTTATAGTTGTGGTGGTTAGATGTTGGGGCTAATGTGGTTATAGTAATCCCCTTGCCGGAATATTTGAGATGATGTTTTGTCCCCTTACTGGGAAGTCGTTATATTGTTGTTTGTAACGGAATATGAGATAAGAAATTTCTTGGAGTTTGGGCTCCAGTGATATCGTGAGACAAGAAAAGTAAGAAAGAGAAAGCGTTGTTGATTATTCCCTTGCCGGGACGTTTGGTTGAACTTGTTGGATTCTTTCCCTTGCCGGGATGTTTGTCAAATATTTGCTTATTTTTATGCCCCTTAATTGTGACTGTTGTTTGGGGAGTCGGACTGTAAAATGATATTGAGGATCGGGTTGCACGCCGCAAAAATGATATTGTGGATCGGGTTGCGCGCCGCAATAATGATATTGTGGATCGGGTTGCGCGCTGCAACAATGATATTGTGGATCGGGTTGCGCGCCGCAACAATGATGTTGAGGATCGGGTTGCGCGCCGCAACAATAATATATGAGGATCGGGTTGCGCGCCGCAACAATGATATATGATAAGCAATATGGGTCGGGTTGCACGCCACAACAATGATATTGTGGAACGGGTTGCACGCCGCAACAATGGTAATTATGGAGCGGGTTGCACGCTGCAACAATTATTGAGGCTATGTGTTTACATTTGAGTATTGATTCCTTGTTCACTGTGAACCTAAGTTGCTTTAGTTGTTACTCTGGATTATTGTTATTATTGTAACTTCCCATAGCATGTTTCCCCTCCCTTGTTGGTAATTGCCTTGTATTCGATTTCCGCTGTATATTTATGACTGCACAGGTTTATGTGGTGTCCAGTCTAGCCTCGTCACTACTTCGCCGGGGTTAGGCTAGACACTTACCAGCACATGGGGTCGGTTGTGCTGATGCTACACTTCTGTGCATTTTTGCACAGGTCCAGGTTTTGAGGAACAGCAGCAGCAGTAGTTCGGAAGCAGGCGATTCATATTCACGAGACTGAGGTAGCCTTGCAGGCGTCCGCAGGCCCGGTGTCTCTTCTCATTGTTTTCTTTTAGACTGTTGCCTCCTTGTTTCGAGACAGACAACTGTTATATTTCTTTCAGACCTTTGTATTTAGTTTATCCTTAGTGGTTCGTGAGTAATGTGACACCAAATCTTGGGTAGAGGTTGTTTTTGACTATTCCGCGTTTTAGATTCATCTTTTTAAGACAGACTTCCGCTATTGTTCTTATTAGACTTTATGTTTTATATCGATGTTATAAACTGTTAAAGATAATTGCTAGCGATGGAAAGGTAATTAAGTTGGCTTGCCTAGCTACCACGAGTAGGCGCCATCACGACTCTGATGGTGGAAAATCCGGGTCGTGACAGCCTCGTACTTGTTTACTTTCTATTGTACTTGATTTATTTGACCACTAGTAAGTGTCGATGTCGACCCCTCGTCACTATTTCTCCAAGGTTAGACTGCTGGGTACGCGTTGATTTACGTACTCATGCTACACTTCTACACTTATTGTGCATGTATATATTTCTGGTGGTCTTTTGGGTGAAAAGGCGCGTCTATTGCGGGGACTTTCGGTGAGGTGCATCCTTTGTTATGATCTGCAGCATACAGAGTCTCCATCAGAATTATTTGTATTTTTCCTGTCTAACTTGTATTCCAGACAGATGTTGTATTGTTACTGTACCTTCTATTAGGTGCTCATGCACTTGTGACACTGGGGTCTGGGGGTGTTCTAGAATTTGTTTATGGATTGTTTTACATTAATACACTTTTACTTATTATTTTAAATAAACTGTACGTAACTACGATTCATTTTAATGCACTGACCTCTCTCTATCTAAATAAGATTCAAGATTTTTAAAAATAATAAAATTAATAATTAAGTGTTGGCTTGCTTAACGACGACGTTGGGTACCATCATGGCCTATAGTGGATTTTGGGTCGTGACAACTAATATTTTTAATTATTATTTTTTATTTGAAGTACTCCCTCTGGTCCACAATAAGTGGCCAATTT
The DNA here is from genome assembly GCF_001879085.1 of Nicotiana attenuata. Taxonomy (NCBI): domain Eukaryota; kingdom Viridiplantae; phylum Streptophyta; class Magnoliopsida; order Solanales; family Solanaceae; genus Nicotiana; species Nicotiana attenuata. The sequence continues at coordinate 5,324 of NW_017674477.1, forward strand.
GCCTTGGGCACACCCATTAAGGAAATACTAAATTCTAGACAAAAACAGTTAGTATGATTAAACTACCCTTAATTAAATATTGCAGCATAATTTAATGTGAGGTGTAAAAGACTTTTTAGGGATACGTACATAACGGTAGTTTTGGAAAAATAAATTAAATTTTTTCTTGATTAGATAAATGGACACTTATTTTGGACCAAAATAAAAAGGTAAATTGATCACTTACTGTGAAGCGGAGGGGTATATAAATTCTATTTAAAATAAAAAAGAATTAATGTCCAATTATGAGTTATGGTTCAATTCCCTAAACACGAATTTTATCATTCCTTTTCTTTCTGCTTATTTTTTCTTTCCTTTTCCTCCTTGTCACACCTCCTTTTTACCTACACCCTCGACGGTGCAAAGGAGTTTTTCCAATTAAAGGACAGTCGGAACGGAATTTATTATTAATATTCAGAGTCGCCACTTGGGAGATTAATGGTGTCCCAAGTGACCGGTCGAATCCCAATCCGAGGAAATTATAACTCTGTTAATAGTCCGCGAACCAGAACTCCGGGTAAGAAATTCTGTTAACCCGGGAGAAGGTGTTAGGCATTCCCGGATTCCGTGGTTCTAGCACGGTCGCTCAACTGTTGTATTTAATTTCATCTGATTTCAGAACATGTTCTAACTTATGTGCTTTTATTAGTAACCCGCTTTTATTTTATTTTTAATAAGAATTGCAACGTTGTGAAAATGCTTGTCGAACCACGTCGCACCAGTGCACCCGTGATTGTTAACACATTTCGACTTCGTTGAGATTTGGATTTGGGTCACATAAATGTGCACCCGAATTTAGGAAAGTAATATTATTAAAATACGCGCCTAAAGCAACTACGCGTTTTGGCTTTGCGAGGGCCATGAAATTTTGCTAAATGGCACGCCTCGGATTCTAATTGTTTTAAAAGAAATATTTGAACGGGGGCCAAGCATCTGAGATTTTATCTGGCTTGGCGCGCCTCAATTCATTCTAGCTTAACAGTTCTAAACTAATTCATGAGGGCCATGCACTACGAGTTATCTAATTATGGCTCACCTCAATCTATTTAATGGGCTTAATCCGCTAGAACTAAATGTGATTAAAGGCTTCCCTCCGACTGACTAATGATTCACACGAGGAGAGTTACTTATTTCGAGCAAAGGGATCAGTTTAGCACAAATGGACCAAGGGCCCAACTGATAAACCTGATGTGATTAAACATGGTTGCAGATTTAATGCATGAAGAAATCGGGCTCCAGGTGAAGCCAGGCCCAGCGACGTGAAATCAACATTGGGTCCAGCATGGGGCCCAGTGGTCCACAGGCGTAAGACTACTTTGAATTCCAAAGTAATATCAATCCAAGTTGGCTCATGAGAGAGCCCAAATTTAACGCAGGCCAGCTTCAAACAGAGATGAATTCCCTGGTTCGATACCGCACAACAACACAAGGAATTAGTCTTCGCGTTTGATTTTACAGCACATGTTATTTTGCCTCAAGGGAATTAAACAATTTCTGATTCTAAACACATTTCAATACTTTCCATGCAAACACCTTAATCCAAACATCAATACGAGCCTAGTTTAAATTATAGCAACCATCTGGGAATCATTATTGAAACTAACACATAATTGTTCAAGTTACTTGCTCACTAAATGATCATTCTGTTCCATTTCCTATTTAAATCAGTGCTTTAATTGACAAACCAACAGGGAATTTTGAAACCAAACATCTATAACATCTTGATTTTAACTTTCCAAACCACATAATCATCTAATCCCTACATTTGACATCAGTTTCGACTAGTTTCATCAAAAATAAACATAATCACAAACAAAGTCCAGGAGATACATACAAGTCCGTAATAAACTCCAAATGTTCATAGCATTATATTAATTCAAATACCTTAGACAGAACAACCTGACTCAAAATCTCGAATGAAAACAGACCCAAAGTAGAAAGAAAAAGGAAGATAATCAAAAGTAGAGAGATCTTCATTTCTTTACAACATTTCTTCGCAACAAATGAAACAACCCTTACATTTGGGATCGGGAGATGTACCTGGAATGGACAAGACGAAATCAAGAGAGAAGTGAAGGGTCAGTAGAGCAGATTACAGGAATTCACACCAGCAAACCCAGCAGATTAATTTGAGCAAAACCAGAACCTAGCTCAATCAAACAGTACCACAGCGGACTCCAGACTCTTTTGAAACAAAACAAAACTCAATCCATTTTTCAATCGACCAGAAATTNATTGCAGTCTCAACATCATTGTCACTAACGAGAACAACAATTGATCAAAAGACACACCCTGTCAGCTACTGTATCCAAGTTATTCTCTGTATCCAAGTTCATCCCGAGTAATAGTACCATGAGGATAAATCACCAAAGCCACCGGACAGCTTTATGGTGCTAATGAAGCAAGATGAGCTATTCAATGAAACTCGTATTGTAAAGAAGAAGAAAGAGACTGATTCAGAAAGGTGGGTTGAGGGTCGAGCCTCGACTATACATGTAAGTTTTTTACTTATCATTAAGTATTTTGATTTACTTTTATATAAATTTTGAAATATTAATTCAATATAATTTTTCTTATAGGTTCGCTTCAGAGCTGATGTGGGGGAATTCATACGAAGTCAGCCACCTAACGAGTCGGCCGAGGCAATCCAACTTTCGAACGAGGATGCTAAAATAACACTCATTGAGTACTTTATATACTTTGAACTAGATAATAGAACTAGTTTTCGAATGAGCTTGTAATAAACGTTAACTTAGTTTTGTTAGCTTAATGTTTTAGTTCTATTGATCTTTATATTTTGTTGCGTTTTAGTGTTGTTCTTGTTGTTGTTGTTGTTGTTGTTGTTGGCATAAAATGCCTGTTTAGGATATTTGATATAAGTTGGCAAGTGGTGTAGCAGCCAAAACAGGCAGTTTCTGCCAAAAATATACCAAAAAAGCGACCAACTTTGGTGTCCAGTTGGTCGCTATTCACTTAAAAAAAAAATTCTGGTAATTTTGCGACCAAGGTTGGTCGCTTATAGTTAAAAAAAATTAATTCTTTCCATTGGCGACCAATATTGGTCGCCCAATAAATAAAAAATTATAACATTTATTAATATAGCGACCAAAGTTGGTCGCTTTATATGATTAAAAATAAATAAAAATAAAACGTTATTTACATCTGGAGACCAACTTTGGTCGCCAAATATATAATATTAAAATATTTGAGCGACCAAAGTTGGTCGCTATATGCTTTACCCGGAAAATTTGGTCCTTTTACCTGGGAGACCAACGTACTTTGGTCCCTAAAGTAAAGGGACCAGCTTAATGTCGACCAGGTGTGGTTGGTCGCTTTTTGGCCAATAAGCGACCAACGTTGGTCGCTTTTGCTGGTTGCTTTTTTCCGAAATTCTAGTAGTGTGTCTAACTAACTAACTTCAAGTAATGCCCTTATTCTCAACACGAGTACTAATGGAGGAGCAGTTGAGAAACAAAGAAATCTATCAATAGTAAGAATATAACTTTGTTTAAAATTTAATTATAAACAGTTCCGTCATTTGAGAACTTCAATTCACATATTCTTTTCTTTCACAAAAAAGTGTAGTGAAAAATCTCAGAAATCCAATTAAACACGCAGCTGTAATCTTACCCTAAGGCTCTCCTCGAACTTGCATAAAAAATTCTTAAAGGTTAGCTTATTGCTTATTTTTACTAACAATTTTACTTTAATTACCACCTAAAAGATCATATGTATAGATTGAAGTCAAGGGAGATAAGAACTTAAGCTACCATTAGTTGATGATACGCCCAAACATAACAGAAACAAGGAAATGAAAAAACAAAAATATGCATAAAAACTAGTCATCAGATTCTAACAACTTAACTTTTTTAAGTTTTAATTAAGGATGAACTACTATTCAATGAGTTAACGTACTACTCAATAAGGGGGGCCCCTGAAAAAACAGCTGAAATTAAATGATAAATTTTAAACCAAATTAAAGGCTCATAGTTTAATCTGTAACTAAGCAAAGTTGCATGGCTATAATTAAACGAACGTGGGTGTTTAAGAACGACATTAAGATGAAAGCTGTATAACTTTTTTAACGACATTAAGAACGTCCTTTCTAACTTTTTTCTGTGTGCCACAAAGTCAGATTCAAGATCTGTTCAAAGATTCATTGACTTTAATTTCTAGAGCACAAAACCTGAATGTGACATTCATAACCCTTCTGACTTTGTTAGTTTTGGACTTTGTTAAGTAATTCATAATACGTTATAGCAACCCCAAACTCAGTAGCCAACCAAAGGCGAATTCAGAACTTAGAAACTTTGTTAGTTTTGAACTTTAAAAGGTACTCACACCCTGCGCCATCCAAAGGCAAATTCATGATTACTTAAGAATCAGTGAGTTCACAATTAGTATAATTGTATTGTATATATGCATACACTTAAAAAAGTTTACCAAATATGTATACATAAATAGCAAAATACAATAGATTCAGTTGACCTCATGGATTCTCCGCTCACTCCGTCTCAAGTCAGGCTACGTGCCCGGTTGATCACGCCCAACTCTAGTCCTAAAAAGGATAAACGGTTGTTATAAATATAATCCGGTCTAAGAGTCCGGAATCGCATCCCAGAGAGAACTAAGGTTTAACTACAATTATTCATTATCACCAAGAACACAAACTCGAGTAGTAAATTAACAACTAACGATATTAAAGGTTGGAGACTAAATTAAGGAGGCGTAGAGTTATGGTTTCACCAATTATCGAAATTCTTCCCGCTACGTCTCCTAAAATTTTACTTAAGTATTCTCTACTGATCGTGAGCACTTCAGGTGTCGTAATTCTTTCCCGAGCAACTGCAATAATTTACTAGATATATTCTCCCGAATTATGCTAGCTGATATTATCTTACCGCTCACTATGACCACGTCAAGGCTTTGATATTCCTAAACCCACCTTTAAACCCGCCGTATTGATTCCTCACATACATTAGGAGTGACGTTGTTCAACAACTACCTAAAAATGTACTCTTTCCCAAGAAATACATAATAAATATGCACAGTCGATATTGATAGCCATTCAATCATTATCAATAAACACGTAGTTGAACAAGAAAGAAATTCAAAAGCTCAATTATATAAAACGTAACAAGAAATCATCCTCCAAAAGGTTCCATCAAAATTCTAGATAAGAAATTAACTATTCATAATAGTATGTAAAACTACGATATTAAAATGCATAACCAATAATGAAAAACTAGAAGAAGAAAGGAAAAACTCGTGGTTGAATCTTCCTCCTTGCTCCTTGCGTATTCTTGCCTCCAAAGGTGTTGCCTAACCCTAAAGTAGTGTCTCCCTCTCCAAAGTTATTTAAAAGTCATGTTAGGGTGTATTTATATGACCTAGATTGGGTGGAGGGCCGTCCAATGCAATCCAATCTCGGATAGGAAAGCTGGAATCCGCGCTCACGCTCGCGTGCTCATAGACGAGGATTCAGTCTTTGAATTTTTTCAATTTCACGAAGCGATCCTTGCATTCGCTTCCCTTTGCTGTTTTGTGCACTCAATTGTCTCCTTTTTCGCGTCTGTTTTCATGCCATGCACGAGAACGGAAGAGTTCCTAATCCTTCCATCTTTTCGATCCTTTTTGTACAAATTTGCTATCTTTTGATCAATTATCATCCAAACTTACTCCTACACAAGAAACACATAATGAACATATTTTACTTCAAAAATGATGTAATCTCTCGCAACTCACACAAAAATAATATGCAAATATACTAAAAAAACATGCATTTTTCATAATTGATTAACATCCCGGCCCTTTGGACTTCTTAGTATCTGAAAGAGAAACAAAGTTATCTGTGGGGACCATCCTCCTCCTCAAGTCTTTCCTAAGGGCCCGTTTGGCCATGAGTTTTGTCAAAATAAATTTGGGATTTATTTTCAAAACTCATGTTTGGCCATAAATTTTGCCTATATTTTGGCCAAATCCCAAATCCCAAATTTCAAATCTCAAAATCAACTATTGAGCTGATTTTGGGCCAAAATCCCAAAACTTGGGAATTATATACATGTTTTTCCAAAATAAAATTGGAAAATATGTTTTGAAAACGTATGTCCAAACACATTTTTCATCTTCAAACCAAACTTCACCCAAATCAGATTTTTCAAAATAAATTTGGGATCTATGGCCAAACACTAGCTAAAAGAATAGCCCTTTAGTATGTAGCTATCGAAAGTTTTAAAAACCTGATACATTTTTCTTGCCGATCTTCTAATAAATTTTGAAAGCTATAGATTTCATAAAAGAATAATTAGAAGCGGATCAAGGATCTTAATTTGGTGGGTACAATATTTAGATTTTAAATGTTGAATCCAATCACTTTTGAAATTATGGGTGCGAAATGAAATATTTTAAATATATATGATCCTGTTGTTGAGTGTTTTATTTGAGTATTTTGAGAATTTGATTGAACCTGTTGGTTATATGATCGACTTAAATCCTTGAGAAACGACTTACTCTCGTATTAAAAATGAACCCATGCTCAAAACTTTTTATGGTGCAATTATTATTGAGTGCACGCTACAAATAAAATTTGCAATTCAAATCATATTTTGGAAGGTCTTGTTTTCGGTACGGAGTATATATATATATATATATATATATATATATATATATATATATATATATATATATATATATATATATATATATATATA